>NC_090758.1:4757057-4764557 GCF_036898095.1 Palaemon carinicauda
CACAAGTCCCTCAGCCATGTAGGCCTCTGTCTTCCAGAGATCAATATGGAGGTTGAATTTTAGAGTCCTCAGTCATATAGGCCTGGGTCTTCCGGAGAGCAATGGGTGCTTGAAATTAGGTGCTGAAACGAAGCTATAGAAAGCAAGTAACGCTTACATTGAATCCTATGTTATGGACTGACGATAAAACGTCTATAATAACCAATTATGAAAACCATATCAATTATGATTTCAAAATAATGTAATTTGGATTTGCATCATAAACTCCCAAATCGTCTAAATATCGCTAAAACTCCTCCAAGTTCTCTTGAGGCGACAAATGGAAGATGGTGAGAACATGTTGGAGGAATTAATAGCACTTATCGTCCAACCCAGATTATATCCTAGAAGGAATTCCGGGTCTCGAGAGTCTTTATGTCAGGCAGATGAGTTTTGTCCGAGTTAGAGGGGGGGGGTTGGTGATGTCAGGAAGAGAGAAGAAGCGGGGGTGGGGGGGTTTGGGGGGGGTTGTATTTAGCAGGTCTGATATGGATTGGGGAGGGGTATTTATTGTAAGCCTTTTTTGAAGGCATTTTGGATAGTTTTTCTCCAGTTAAAGATGAAATCATTTGGTAAGTTAGTGACCGTTAGGAATAATAAAGGAAAATTATTATATTTATTCATTTCATATACATTCATTTGATAAATATCATAGAATGCATTTAGTTTTCATTTTCTTGAGACAACAACATTTATCTGTTAAGTGTTTGTACCTAATTCTGATATAAATTTTGATATATGAATAAATACGTTTTATTTATGTGGTGGGGAGGAAACATTTTGTTATAATCAATAATTGGGCAAATTCTAATGTTTGGAAATACATGTATCTAAGGAGAAATTTCATTGAAATTATGAAACTAGTAACTCTATGCAAATTGAATGCCACTCGGCTGAGCGCATACCTTTGCTTACGCTATATTTGTTTAACACAGAATCAAGTTTCATGCATAGCGGATAAAAGATTAACCACGATATTGCAAAATGGTGTTATTGACCTTTTTGTATCCTTGGCCCTTACTCTTAACCTCATCACTCCCAAATTCTAATCAAATTGCCCATGCCTCATGACTAAGCATCCTATCAAATTTTATGAGATTCGGTCAAATAGTTTTTGAGCTATGGAAATCACAAACACACAGACAGAGTTATAAACAAATTGATACACACCTATCAAAATATAACCTTCATAACGAAGTTAGCAAAGGAAATTATGAACGGGAAATACTCTATATCTGTTGATCCTCAGACAGTTAGAAAGAAACTGGCAGCTCTCTATAAATGGTGACTTCATTAGACAGTGAATAAGAAGAAACTGCCAGCTCTTTATAAATGATAACATCATCATACATAAAAAAAACAGAAACTGGTAGCTCTAGAAATGTTTAACTCATCAGTCAGTACAAAAAAAAAAGTAAGTAATATCTATAGATGGTGACATCATCACACAGTTAAAATAGAAGAAACTGTCAAGGACGAAGTTGAAAAGAATATCTCTTCCATAACTTAGGATGGAATTAGAATTTAGTGCAAATGAAGCGATATTTTGCTCCTTTTTTCTCTTTTTGTGATCAAACTTCAAGTCTAAGCGGAGCCCAAGTTGCCATATGTGCCAGATGAGTAATTGACTGTGGAATGTGGATGCCGTTTTCTCCATTTAAGATATTTCCAACTTCTGTCACTTTGAGGGAATCCAATTACTTGATTAAGTATTTAGCTCTATTATTGATTATTTAAGCGTTTATATGTCAGAATTTAGTTCTAAGCAGAACTTAAGTTACCATTGCACCAGGGAAGTTATTCGACGGTGCGGCGTGTGTGGTTGCCATCAGCCCCTTTTAAGATACTTCCATTAGCGTCCCAATAGGGGTAATAAATTAATTAATTTCTTAGCTTTCCTACTAATTTTATAATTATTCTCACGTCTTTATTAAAAGTTTGATTATATAAATGTTTTTCTTTTTCATTTAACCTGATATTGTGTATAAATTGTGAAGTCTTGATATGAGAGCATCTTCCATCTATGTGAGCAAAGGTATTTCTGTATTAATATAGCTAGCTAAAAGCTGCCTTTATCCTAAATATAAAGTATGGGTCAGGTAGAAGAGGTAGGATGTAGCGAATATAATTTGGAGAGGCTAAGCTTCATTTTTTAGTACTTGAAAACACAAAATCTAATTTCAAAGTCAGGTCAATGAATTATCAATCATATAATAAACTGGAACAAAACAATTCTTAATCTCACCTTTGACGTCACGTTGAATCCTCTCAAGAAAACAGTTATGCAAACTGGAGTAATTGGCTAAACAGTATAATTTCCATTCATTAATAAATAAAGATGGAAAGTTAATGAACTAGTTTCAATAAAACTGTAAAACTTTACGTTCTACATTAACAAGTAAATATATCAGAATTCAAATGATATCAGCTTTGGAGATATCGCAATATACTGTCCAAACTAAACAGCAATTAAAGAAAGAACTATGTATACACACTCATTGTTTATGGGATACTGAAGCCTGTTACTTACCTCCAATCTTTTAACCAGGGGTAACAACTCAAAGAAGGAAAAATAACATATCATCAAAGGGTAATTACCAATGTTACACCCGAATGTTAGTTCTCACAGAACTACCTTGTCAAGGGAACTGTCGTTACCAACAGCTAGTGCTCCTCACTTAGTGTACTGTAGGCGTCACTAGATATTTTTTCTGTCATCTACATTGCTTATCTTATCTTACCTTTACAAAAAGGCAAATGGGTCTGCTCCATTTTTATATTCTTCTCACTATAACCGAGGCTATTTTTTCCTGGAGAGTTTGGAACTATTATGGTTTCTGTTAATAATGAATTTGCAGATATAGCCAGTGGGTATGCCCACTTTCTTTATTCGCTTTACTGCATCTTACCTACGAAAACATTAGAGGAGTGGAAGTTAGGGCTAGATATTGAATAAAGATGGTGAAAGAGGGCGGGACAGACTCCCCTGCTTTTCGTGACCATTAATGCCTCTGAACATTACTTACCCTTTATGAAACATCTTTCTTTATAATTATAGGAGAGAGAGAGAGAGAGAGAGAGAGAGAGAGAGAGAGATGAGAGAGAGAGAGAGAGAGAGAGAGAGAGAGAGAGATACACATGAAGGGGAAAGGATATCTCTCTCTCTCTCTCTCTCTCTCTCTCTCTCTCTCTCTCTCTCTCTCTCTCTCTCTCTCTCTCTTTCTTCCAGCTCACAGTCGAAGATATATAATTAACGTGAGAGCATTATTAAGTCTGCCAACCAGACAACGGACGTCACATCCTATTAGGATATTATTGGTTTCCTCGACCTGATGTCAGGGATTGGGACATCCTATGGACATCCTAAGGACATACAAAGGACATCCAAAGGACATTCTTGCGACATAATTATGACAACACTTTACCAGGGTCCTTCAAAAGCTTAGAACATGTCACTTGGAATTGAGAAATTATTATTATTATTATTATTATTATTATTATATTATTATTATTATTATTATTATATTATTATTATTATTATTATTATCGTGTCCATTAAAAGATATAATTAGTTATTCCTAACTCAGCGATCCTTATTAATACTCAGAAAAACCTGCTTTTCTGGCGTAGTGAAAATAAATGAGGAAGTAATATTGAAATTTAGTGGCTTTTAAGTTAAGGTTCTTTTTGCGTTTTATGTATTTTATATATGAAAGATACGCACGTACAGACGCACATACAGACAGCTTTTTACCAAGGCATTTCACCAACTTTTGGAAGGTAGCTGACATTTAAAAAGGAACAAATGCCAAATGGATGGAAAGTTCCCTTCATGTAATATATATAATTCCCTCTTGTTATACACTAGTGAGAGCGGGTTACCCAGAGAGGTACACTCTGAAACCACACTCTCCCACATATTGTCGAACCAGCAGGTTGTAATTGGGAAAGGGGGAACAGGTGGGAATGGTTAAATCTGGTGCGCGTGCGGTTGTGTGCATCTTTATTTAAACACTTACACGTCAATTACCATTTAATCTAATCGTTAAAATTAACATTGCCTTTATTAGTAGTAGTAGTAATTATAGCAGTAAATCAGGGGCCAGTTATAGATTGTGAAGGGTCGGCTTTGGGTTGAATGAACTTGATAATTATGAGAGAGAGAGAGAGAGAGAGAGAGAAGAGAGAGAGAGAGAGAGAGAGAGAGAGAGAGAGAGAGCCTTACCTTACCTTATAGCCTTATTTTTTGTTTAGGTTCCCCCAGGTCCCTCAGTGTGAGGCACCTCGTATATCCACCAGAGAGTTGCTAATGCATCTTCCGGTGTATTTTGCATCTTCCAGTCTTGGATGGTCTGGGATGCATCTTAGGTATTTATCGAGCTTATTCTTAAACACATCTATGCTCACTCCTGATATGTTTCTTAGATGAGCTTGCAGTACATTAAATAGTCGCTGCATTATCGATGCTGGTGCGTAGTGGATTAATGACCTGTGCGCCTTTCTTAGTTTACCTGGAATATTTTTGGGCACTATTAATCTACCTCGGCTTGCTCTTTCTGATGTTTTAAGCTCCATGATGTTTTCAGTAATTCCTTCTATTTGTTTCCTTGCTTGTATTATCATGTAGCATTTTCTTCTCCTTTCTAGACTGTATTAATTTTAAAAATTGCAGTCTTTCCTAGTAGTCAAGGTCCTTATCTTCTTCTATTCTAGCAGTATAGGACCTTTGTACACTCTCTATTGGCGCAATATCCTTTTGGTAGTGTGGGTACCATATCACATTGCAGTACAAGAGTGTACTACGTACATAAGTTTTTGTAAAGCATAATCATGTGTTCAGCTTTTCTTGTTTTAAAGTGTCTGAATTACATTCCCATTTTTTCTTTACATTTACCCAACAGTGTTGCTATTTAGTCGTTGCATAACATGTTCCTATTTAAATTACACCAAGGTCTTTAATTGCTTCTTTGTTTGTGAGTAAATTCCATCCAATTTATCTCTACCCATTCATATATTTTGTTTAGATCTCTTTGTAGTGAGTTCCTATCTTCATCACAAGTAATTTCTCTACTTATTCTTGTGTTATCGGCGAAACTTCTCACTACGGAGTTTGCAACATCACAGTCTATGTCTGAGATCATAATAACAAACAGCAGTGCAGCTAATACCGTACCTTGTGGCACACCCGATATCACCTGGGCTTCATCTGATTTCCCGTCATTTGCAACCACTATCTGTTTTCTGTTTTGCAGGAATTCTTTTACCCATTTTCCTATCTTTCCCACAATATTATGCTTTCTCATTTTTTTCTCCAATATTTTATGGTCTACCTTGTCAAAGGCTTTTGCAAAATCTAGATAGATCACATCTCTGTCTTTTTCATTTATCATATTTTTGTGTATGTTTTCATAGTGTGCTATCAGTTGGGTCTGTGTACTTTTTCCAGGCACGCAACCGTGTTGACCCATATTAAACAAATTATTTTTGACCATATGCTTCATTATTTTCTTTTTTATTACTCTCTCATACACTTTCTTAATATGTGATGTTAGACTAACAGGTCTATAATTGCTTGCCTCTAGTCTTGATCCACTTTTGAAGATAGGGGTTATATAAGCAAATTTATGTTTAACATATATCTCGCTCATATCTACACTTTGTCTTAGCAGTACTGCAAGCGGCTTCGCGATAGTGTTTGCAGTTTTTTTTAACAAAATCGCTGGAACTCCATCTGCTCCGCCTGCCGATCCATTTTAATTTCGTTTATAGCCTTGACAATATCTGCTTCACTAATATTTATATCCGTTAGATATTCAACATTTTCTTCTCTCATTTCTGTTTCATTATTCTCATTCGCAATTCTTGGCGTGAACTCACTCTTATATTTTTCTGCTAATATGTTGCCATATTTCCTTTTTTTCATTCGTTAGCCGTCCTTCAATTCTTAGAGGGCCTATTTCTATTATCCCATTATTTATCTTTCTTGCATAGGAGTAAAGTACTTTGGGGTTTCTTTCTATATTTTGAAGTGTCCTTTCTTCTAAGTCCCTTTGTTCATTTTCTCTCGACTGTATAATCTTTTGTTCTGCATTTTCTATCTTTACATTTTATTTCCCTCATTTTCCACATATTTTTCTCTTTTGCAAGATTTTTCTTCCACTTTCTAATTTTCTGAAATACGATCCTTCTGTCTCTTGGTATGCACGTCTTTTGTTTATTGTTTTTTTTTCGCTACATATTTTTCAACAATTTTCTCCAGTATTTTGTACAGTATGTCCGTATTTACCTGTATATTATCACATAAAAATAAATTTTTCCATTCTTTTTTCAGTTCTTCATTTATTTTCTGACCATTTTATATTCTTTCTGTAAAAATTATATTTTCCATATCCTTCCCAAAGTTTTGTGCTTTTATTAATTCTCTGATCACTTGCTTTGGAATGAACTATCAATTTCTATGACATTGTGGTCTGAAATTCCCGTGTTATACACTATTATTTCTTTACATAATTCACCTCATTCACAAATACTAGATCTAGGACATTTTCCTTTCTTGTTGGAATGTGGTTTATTTGTTGCATATTATGTTCTAATAGCATATCTTGAAGCTTTTCAAATTGCCTCTTATCTTCTGCGCTACTATTACTCTCTTTTTTATATGTATACATACACCCACTTTCTTCTATCCGTTCTTTCCAATCCACGAAAGGAAAGTTAAAATCTCCGGATAGGAGAATATTCCAGTCTTTATGGTTTCTACATGTATCATCTATTTTTTCTATTATTATGTCAAACTCCTTAGTATTTGGGGTCTGTAAACTACAATATTCACTAGTTTTTCAAATTCAAATTCTACCGCAAATCAATTCACATTCTGTGTTTCTGTATTTTTCACAGACTTTTCCTTGACTTATGTCTCTTTCATATATTGTGGTTCCCCCTTCATTCCTATTTTTTTCTGTCTGATCACCACTGCCAGTCTCTTGGGAATACCATGTTTCACTTATATTTAATATATTTATTTTTTTCAATTTGGGTTAGTTCTTCTAGGAACTCTATTTTCCTTTTAGAGTTACTCGTGACTAAACCCTGTGCATTCATCACTATTATGGTTTGTTTCATCCCCATTATTTAATATTGGTAATAATATGGATTCTCCCATGCTTCCTTCCTGTTCTGACATGATGTTCTTTTCTTCATTCTCGGAATTCTGCCATTAAAAAATCCAACTTTTCTACTATATTTGTTCTTTCGCCTTCATATTTATTTTTGTGTGTAAACCTGCAATTATCCCCATATCTGCACCAACTCCTGGCATTATAGATGCATTCTTTGTAGTTGGGCTCTATTTGTGCAGATTTGGGTTGAAAGGCCTTTTTTGGGGCATAGTGCGGTACATACGCGGCCTGCTTTTTTGTGTCTTTTTTTGTTTTCATTTTTGTTTTCTTTTCAGTTTGCTGA
>NC_090758.1:4777057-4779341 GCF_036898095.1 Palaemon carinicauda
GTGCTACTAGTGCTGCGAATTAACCACACATATAAGCCGAAACTGCAATGCCAAGATAACTTGCAAGGAATGTGGAAGCAAACAGCATGCTACACCACTATATGTTACAGGAGGGAAATTATCAAAGGACATTCCCCAAGCAGCTCACGGCGGGGAGCATGCTGAAATGGCTGAAACTAAGACAACTTCAATCAACTTTTTTTGCACAGAGATCTGCAAGGATTATTATGGTGGTAAATCATGTTCAAAAATACTCCCAGTGAAGGTGTTCCACAAGGACAGTTCAGAAAAGGTTGTGCGAATTTATGCCATTATTGATGACCAAAGTAATCAGTCTCTCGCCTCACCCGACTTCTTCAATCTATTCAACGTATGGGACAAGCCAGAAAATTACACGCTATCGACATGCTCTTTCCGAATAGTTACTTCAGGCAGAAGAGGGAGAAGCTTCGTCATAGAATCGATACAGGGCGACACGAGAATAGATCTGCCAACCTTAATAGAATGTGATCACATTCCCGACAATCAAGATAAAATTCCTACACCGGAAGTCGCAATGCATTATCCTCACTTGATGGATATCAGAGACAACATCTCACCTATTGATGATAACTGTCAAATTCTACTGTTAATTGGAAGAGATCTTATAGAGGCACACCATGTGATTGATCATCGCTTTGGTTCGCAAAGGGCTCCATATGCTCAGCAGCTAAAACTTGGATGGGTGATTATAGGAGAAACTTGAATCAACAAGCAACACATTCCAATTGAACTTAACATCAAATTCACCAACATCTTACCAAATGGACAGCCATCAATGTTTGAACCATGTATCAACAAGTTTGATATCAAAGAAAACTACTTAGATCCCATAAAACAGGATACACACTCGTCTATATTTGAGAAAACAAAGAATGACGACAAGCCAGCAATGTCTTATTAGGACAAAATGTTCCTAAAGCAAATGGACAATGAATTTGTGAGAGACGCCAGCGGAAGTTGGGTAGCACCGTTACCGTTCCGTGTACCACGCTAGTCTCTGCCAAACAAGAGACAGCAAGCTCTTCAACGTGTCATGCTATTAGATGCCAGTCTGCGAAGAAACCCGGTAAAACAGGAACACTTTCTCACATTCATGAGTAAGATTTTCGACAATAACCATGCATAGCTTGCTCCACCACTCAAAGTTCACGAAGAGTGCTGGTACTTACCATTATTTGGTGTCTACCATCCTAAGAAACCTGACCAGATCAAAGGTGTGTTTGATTCCCCCGCTAAATGTAATGGAGTATCGCTTAACAGTGTTTTGTTGACTGGCCTAAACTTAACCAACGATCTTTAGGAGTGCTTAAACGTTACCGCAAAGAAATGGTGGCAGTATCAGCTGATATCCAGTACATGTTTCACTGTTTCCTGGTAAGAAATGACCACCGCAACAATCTGCGATTCCTGTGGCATAAAGATAATGACATTGACAATGACCTTGTTGAATACCGCATGAGAGTTCATGTGTTCGGAAATAGTACGTCACCAGCCGTTGCCACACTCAGACTGAGGAAAACTGCTCAGGCGTCAGGAAAAGATTTCGGCAACCGGGTAACGCAATTTGTGTCATGAAACTTCTATGTAGACGATGGCCTTACATCATGCACTACGAAAGAGGAAGCTATCAATCTCACAAAAGTTACGCAAAAGGCACTAGCCATGTATGGGAACCTAAGGTTCCACAAAATCGCCACAAATTCTGAGGAAGTCATGAAAGCACTTTCAGCCAACGATCTGGCATCAAACATGAAGGACCTAGACCTAGAGGCCGACAGTAAGCCTTTACAAAATAGTCTAGGATTAAGCTGGGATGTAAATACAGACAAGTCTTGTTTCAGTTGTCATCTGAAAATAAACCTATAACACGGAGAGGAATACTTTCGACGGTTAACAGCATCTATGATCTGCTCGGATTCCTAACTCCATTCCTAATACATGGTAAACTTTTACTCAGAAACCTAGTTTCAGAGACTGTTGACTGGGACTAACCCCTCTCAGACGAAACAGCCACAGAGTTGATATCTTGGCGAAACACCTTGCAGGAACTTGAAAAGCTACGCATACCACATACTTATGTGCCTTACCTCAGTGAAACTGTCTCCAAGGAGCTTCATGTCTTCTCTGATGTATCCGAAAAAGCCATAGCAGCTGTTGCATACCTCCGTACAACCGACATCAGTGGTACACCCCAGTTTGGGTTTTCTTCTCGGGAAAGCAAATGTTGCACCGACCGGTGGCC
>NC_090758.1:4779841-4782341 GCF_036898095.1 Palaemon carinicauda
TGAAACAAAATGTTATCACAAAACACACAAGCATATATACGAATATTTCGTTTGTTGGTTAAATAAGGTTTAGGTATAGATTAAAGGCTATGCATATCCTACAAAAAATATACATCAGTTTTAAATTGATGTACATTTTATCAATTTTAGAGAGAGAGAGAGAGAGAGAGAAGAAGAGAGAGAGAGAGAGAGAGAGAGAGAGGAGAGAGGAGAGAGAGAGAGAGAGAGAGAGAGAGAGCCTTGTCTTAAAATCTCATCGTCATATGTATTCTCAAATAATATGCAAGATATCAATTTTAGAGAGAGAGAGAGAGAGAGAGGAGAGAGGAGATGAGAGAGAGAAGAGAGAGAGAGAGAGAGAGAGAGAGAGAGCATCCAGCATTGTCTTCGAATTTCTTCCCAAAACTGAACAATAGAGAGAAACAAAAAACTCTTCTCTTGGCAAATTATTCCTCAGGAAATGAGATTTGAAAAGGTGGGGGTGTGGGTGGTGGTATGGGGGTAGGGGGTTCAGAGGTCATTGTTTCAAGGACCCCCCTAAAATAACCTCACCTCCTGTTGCCTTGTGCCTGCGGGAGCCATTATTACGACCCCCTAAAAGGAAATAAATTGTTCTCTTTGTAATTTTGAAAACGCCTGTGGGCCATTATGCTTTTGGGGATTTGAATGACGACAAACAAATGGAATTTTGTTGTTTTAAAACGAAAGGTTTTAGAAGCATAGTCTGGTCTTAATGGGGGAACAAATTAAATGCTTAAATATACAGAGAATAAAACACTGCAGATTAAATGCGTATTCTCTTTTAATTCACTTTAAAATGAAATGTTTTATTTTATGTATCATTCGCAGAGTAAAGGAAGAACATATCACGTATGTTTGTTTTTTTTTCTAAGACAACTTTTCTCTACATAAGAATATAAGGATTGCCTTTTTCAAGTGGTTCTCCGTATTCAAAGGAGAGTTAAATAATAATAATAATAATAATAATAATAATAATAATAATAATAATAATAATAATAATAATAATAATAATAATAATAATGATAATAATAATAATAATAATAATAATAAATCAGAGTAACAATATTTCTTGATCACTTTCGTCTGGAATCTGATGAAAGGAGAAATATCTTTTCTTCACAAGATAGGGAAGAGAGGACGTCACCGTGTGATAGCTCTTCTTCCCAATTTTGCAAATTCTTTTCTTCTCTCTTCTTCTTATTCATTAAAAATTTGAAATCAATCCGAGATCAGGAAGAAGAGGGAAGAGGACTGGAGGAGAAGGGTGAGCCGTTGAAAAGACTTACCATTCAGGGTGTCTGTGAGGGTGATATGATTCCTCCGCAAAAGCCACTTTTTACGACCCCCGAAAAGGAAATAAATTGTTCTCTTTGTAATTTCGAAAACGCCTGTGGGGCCATTATGCTTTTGGGAATTTCAATGACGACAAACAAATGGAATTTTTTTCCTTTTAAACAAAAGGTTTTAGAAGCAGAGTCTGCTCTTAATGGAGGGAACAAATTAAATGTTTTAAATATACAGAGAATAAAACACTGCAGATTAAATGCGTATTCTTTTTTTAATTCACTTTAAAATGAAATGTTTTTATTTTATGTATCATTCGCAGAGTTAAAGGAAGAACATATCACATATGTTTTTTTCTTCCAAGATAACAATTATTATTCAATAGATATTTTGATCAATAATTATGAAAACTTTTTGGTTAATAATTTCCAGTTATTTTTCAAGTTGATTTTAATGGTTACTTTGCGTTGAGATTTGATGAAGGTTTATTTATTATTTATTTAAAACTCTATTTCAAGTGAGCAATCTTCATATATAATATGATTAGTATGAAAAATGTAATTAAAGTTAAATGACCAGAAAACTAAATTTCATCAATAAAGATTAGTGACATCTTGATTACTGTTATATTACATTGTTCCATAGAAATTAACTATTTCCTAATGTTTTCTCTGTGGTTTGAAAAAAAAAATCTATAGAGATGAAAAGCGGTAAATCAAACCTATAAAGTTTCCAAATATATTGGACTCTATTAAAAGCTCTTTTATGTATTGTTCACATTCACACAATATCTCTCAATTGTTTTTGCCTGAAATCAGACAAAAGGAATATTTTTTTTGGAGAATATTTTTTTTGTGGAGGAATGGAAATTCTTTTTGGAACTATTTCAGTTATTGGAATAAATATTGCGAAAAACTAACCTACTATAGTTGCCTCTTCCATCAGTCTTCTGTATTCCAAGCAAAGAAAAAAGACTGCTTTCAAAACGATATTTCTTAAATTTTATCTCCTCTAGAATCTAGAAAGATAAAAAAACATTCTGGGACTCAACTAGGATAAGGATATAGGATTGCCACTCCATCAGCCTCTATTACAAAGCACATTTAAAAACAATTTATCCACATATGGTTTTCACTGGAATCCAAAAATAGGAAATTTTCTGGAAACTGGAAAACATTTCTGGAACTTTTCCTAC
>NC_090758.1:4787341-4797341 GCF_036898095.1 Palaemon carinicauda
TGTACTGATATATCGTAATTTGTCAATGAGGGATCAAATAGTGAACACAGTGAAAGTGTGTAACTATCACCTGAGAAACATAGTATTTATTGGAAAATATTTAACAGAGGGCAGTACGAAAATGTTAGTGATGAGTCGCGTAATATCAAGGCTTGATTATTGCAATTCTCCGTACTATAAATTGGCCAATACACTACTAAGAAAGCTTCAAAATGTGCAAAACCGGGCGGCTAGACTGATAAAAGGCATTAAACTTCGGGAGAGAATAACTCCTGCATTGATCGATCTACATTGATTACCTGTTGAGCCTAGAATTGAATTCAAGATTTGCTTGTGGTCTCACAAAGCACTTACAAGAAATAAGCCTAAATATGTTCGTGATTGCTTGGTCCCCTACCCTCAAGCTACCAGCGCTTCTGTAGGCGTTAGACATGCTGATGACCCACATAGACTATTCGAAATTAGTGTGATTCATGCAATAAGACGAAGAACGTTTAGTTATGCTGCACCGAGACTCTTCAATGACTTTCCACTTGATGTCAAGAATAGCATAAATGTGGCAGCTTTCAAGAAAAACTTGAAGACTTATCTTTTTCGAAAGTGTTATAATGGTGACCTGAAAACTATTAAGCCTGAATACAAATGCTAGCGAAATAACTGATAAGATACAGAGCGAAATATTAACTGGAAAGAAATTATTTTCACACACCAAGGCCCACCTGAACAGACTCTTAGTGTCTGATGGAGGGCGAGAAATAAACCCCTAAAAGTAAAAGTAAATGTAAAAATAAATGAAGCGTAGGCTCTCCCCATTAAATTTCCTACTCTTCTACTTCTCCATACTTTATATTAGATTTCCTACATCCCTAATCTTTTACTTCTCCACACTTTATATTTAGGATAAAAGTAACTTTTAATCAGAGAGATGAATACAGTAATACCTTTGTTTACATAATTATAACCGGCTTTCATATCAAGACTTCATAAACAGGTCGGAGCCAGGCAAAAACTGCCCTTTTTTGGGGTCAAGGTTTTCTAAACTGATTCTGGTACTTTGAACCATGCTGATTCAAATAAGCTTTTGGGCCATCTGAAATTTTGCCCGAAATCCAAGATAGTGGCCAAAATCCAAAATGGCCGCCAAATATCACAAAATATTTTTTCACGGCGTTGGGTTTAGCTATCAAGATGTTTTTTTCTCCCAGAATAGCTATTTTTAGGCAGAGGAATATGACCCTCTGGTTTAAATTCCGAAAAAAATGGATTTATCCTGGCGAAATCCAAGATGGCCGCCACCAACTTACGGATTGCGATAACCTCAGTTCTAGATGGGCTATGACAATAATATTGGTCTCTACCCTTAGGTTTTCAGGGGCAAGGAATCCGAATTTTGAACCACAGGCTACTCCATCATGGTTATAATGCATGTTGATGGATGAAAAGCGACACTGGTGACACCTACAAGACTACCAATGTTACCAAATGTGAATGAAACTGCATTCACACTTGATTCTACAAATATTAAAAACAAATTTGTAAAGAACAGGTGTATTCCTAACATAATCATACAATGATTGTATCTGATATAGTCTTGAAAATGGGTACAAATGTCCATGATGTCAAATATCAGTGAGCTTTTACATTAGTGCCCTAACTGAGCACTTGCAAAAGCTCTCTATTTTGTCTCTTTCCAGGTCCTATTTTTCCTCAATATGAAATGTCAAGATCACTACATCTGTCAGAGCTCAGACTTTCACAACTGTCAGTCACTGAGGTATCATCATCCGAATCTGTATCGTCTTCAGAACTATCCTCATACACAACATCGTAGTCAAACGGCAGTCATCAGCGGTGTCACATGAAGTTGATTTTCCACTGTAGGAGTCGGCTCTGAAATTTGAAAGAACAGGGAGATACTCCAGCTTGCACTTGCTAGTTTCGCACTTCGTGACATTCTTCATAAATGAAGTCCAAGATCCAACTGGTCCCAGCGGTTCTTTGTCAACATCAGGAAGACACTGGTCCATGCAGGTATCTCCGACAGCACTTACTAATACCCAGGCTATGTTGCGTTGAAGAGAGTCATCTATCAGCTTTGAATCTTTGTAATCATCAGTGACGTCTGGAAATGATGGAGGTGGTGTCTTATTCTTATTAGGGATCTTGAAGGATCCATAGTCTGGTGGCTCGTTGTCTTGAATATCTTGCTCATGCTCCTTTCTTGGAACTGTAGACCCCGCTGAGGGATCACCATCATGTCTGGCTTGGAAGATTGTCTCTGTTGTGTGATGTGTAGTGTGTGCTCCGGTAAGAGTTTGCTGCTTGCCGTCTGAATTATCGAAGGTGACATGAACACTGCGGCCGCTAATAAAACCTGGAGGGAGCATCTTCTTATGTTGCATGGTAACTGACTTTGCCCAACTGCTATTCAACTGGCGCACATCAGAGTATGAGATTCCAACCCCGCAGCGATGAAGAAGTGTCGTGGCTTCCTTGCTGCCTGTTATCCGATGAACAGTTAGACTCGGTGCAGTTCCAATAGGCAAACGCTCAGAGGTTACCACCTTCTCCCAACTCTGGCTGATAGGTGAAATTTTTTCTGCTTCTGCTTTGCTTGGAGAACAGGCATAACCATTAGCATCGACGGATCTCCGTGGGTTTATTGACCAACTGATGGCGTTGTATAGACATTGTAGGGGTCTATAACTATCTAGAAGACTATATAACTCTTCCGCATCAAGAGGCCACTTGATTGTCTGTCTTTGGGTAATCTTTCGTCGAATAAGTCTTGCAAATGCTTTGGTCAAATCCATCTCTCGTAGACCATGGCCCTGAATGGTAGCTGCAGTGTACGCAACAGGATTCACTTCACTGGAGTGCACCAGTAGCCGTTTGCCTATCTTGTGGGAAGAGACTGACTCGCCATACTTCTCAATTAATCTTTTTTTCAGTGTGTAGGTCTTTGAGATAGGTGGGTCCAAAAGTCCTTCGTCTTCACCCATTTCCTTGATGTCATTTATCAACTCTGACAGCAGGTATGCATCATGATTTTCAAGGACATTTCTGGTGAATAGGTGGAAGAACTGATCCATAATGCATGTTCTCAGTGTTTCCTGTTTCTCAGCATCCAGTGAAAGTGACTTCGCGTCATGACCGTACATATAGGTAAAGCTTCGGTAACATCGCTTATGATAGTAGAGGTCCTGCGCAAAGATGTCATATGATGTTCCACCAAACAAAGCAGACCTTCTTTTGCAGTGATCCCCGCCAAAACTCTGTATGGCTGAGGCGCAGGTTTGCTAGTGGATGATTCTGAACCTGATTCTTCTGCAGACCCTGATTGCAAAAGTTGGCGTGACTGACTTTCTAGACGGCCCAATCTATTTCGAAAGTTGATACGACAACTGTCATGAATTATGAACTCATGTTTCTCTAAATCTAGCCTAAGTGTCGCTAATCTAAATTCTGAATACGGGAACTGTGAGGACAAAGCTAACCTGCCTGTCAATACAAGCCCACCTCTCTGCTAATCCTTTCAGTGACTCAAGTGCAGCTAGTCCAATCTTGGCCATGTCTTCATTATCATTGACCAGTTTGTTGCAGAGACTACAAAGTCCTCTACTTGGCCCTTTGCTTAGAAATGGAGTGGCTGCCATTTTGTTATCCTTTCCACGGTTTCAATGAATCTGAAATAAACTTCTGGTTAGTTTCATAAGAATGATACAGATGGTATGCAATTTCTTCAAACTTTCATGAAGAGAAAAATTCATGAGAGTGTGAAGTTATTGCTTGTGTCATAAATTAGTGTTATGAGACATTATTGATGGACATTCAGGCCCTTTAACATGACAATAAACCTTAAATGATTGAAATTAAGTAGTGCACAGTGTAAATATATTCACCCAAAAATCACAGTGATTAGGAAATAACCGATAATGCATATCGGCCTATGCAGCTATAGTGAATTTTCACCGTGACAGAGGAGCTATGGTTCAAAGTGAGGACAGATTTGAATTCCTTGCCCCTGAAAACCTAGGGGTAGAGACCAATATTATTGTCATAAGCCCATCTAGAACTGGAGTTATAGCAATCCGTAAGTTGGTGGGCCGACTCCGGCGGCCATCTTTGATTTCGCCAGGATAAATCCATTTTTTCGGAATTTATACCAGAGGGTCATATTCCTCTGCCTAAAAATAGCTATTCTGGGAGAAAAAAAACATCTTGATAGCTAAACCCAACGCCGTAAAAAAATATTTGTGATTTTTGGAGGCCATTTTGGATTTTGGCCGCTATCTTGGATTTCGGGCAAAATTTCAGATGGCCCAAAAGCTTATTTGAATCAGCATGGTTCAAAGTACCAGAATCAGTTTAGAAAACCTTGACCCCAAAAAAGGGCAGTTTTTGCCTGGCTCCGACCTGTCTATCACATGTTATACACAATATCAGATTATATTAACCCTGGATAGGTACAGTGGGTCGTTTGCGACCCCGAGCGTCAAAAAAAACAGGTTTTTCTCACGTGACTCACCCCCGTGACTGAATTTGTGGGTGATCGACCTGCAGGAGGTGTCTCCCCTACACGCTCTAGTAGTGTCCAGATGTGCATTGCTGTAGCTGTACTCCTTCCCCGATTTCTGAGACGCGTCGGGGTCGTTCGCGTCCGAGTTTACCCTTCTGAGGTAGTTTGCATAATTATCAAAGTTATTACGTATTATGAAATTGTCGTAGAATGGTGCAACTTGTATAGGTTATCAGTTGTGGAAAGTCTTGGTGGATTGTTTGGCTACCATGTGCATGTTTTTTTTTTTAGTTAAAATGTCGTTCATCACCACGAGGACCATTTTACCGCGAGTGCCCCTTTTTCATTTTTTTTCATTTTTTTGCCAAGTCATTTTTCCGTAAGATATTGCCAAATAGTGTCGTAAAACTTTTGCTTGTTTAGTGTTGGAAAGTGTGTCTAGATGATCTGGCTACCCATGCATGACTTTGTTTTTGTCAGATACGACGTAGTTATTGGTATATTGGGTATTTAACTGCGGTTACCAATTTCTGTTTTTTTTTTCAATATTGTAAAAATTACTACGTAGTAAGGAATTGCCGTATATTATTCATTTTTTTTTCATGTTTATGTGTTAGAAAGTGTGCCTTGATGGTTGGGCTAACACGTGCATGTCTTTTTTTTTATCTGAGATGTCGTATATTAGAATGTCGGGCATTTTACCGCGAGTGTCCCTTTTTCCTTTTTTTTCATTTTTTTGCCAAGTCATTTTTCCGTAAGATATTGCGAAATAGTGTCGTAAAACTTTTGCTTTTTTAGTGTTGGAAAGTGTGTCTAGATGATCTGGCTACCCATGCGTGATTTTGTTTTTGTCAGATACGACGTAGTTATTGGTATATTGGGTATTTAACTGCGGTTGCCAATTTCTGTTTTTTTTCAATATTTGTAAAAATTTACTACGTAGTAAGGAATTGCCGTATATTATTGATTTTTTTTTCATGTTTATGTGTTAGAAAGTGTGCCTTGATGGTTGGGCTAACACGTGCATGTCTTTTTTTTTATCTGAGATGCCGTATATTAGAATGTTGGGTATTTTTCCGCGAGTGCCCCTTATTATTTGTTTTGCATTTTTTTGCTTAGTCATGTTACCGTAAGGAATTGGCAAGTAGTGTCGCAAAACTTATATTTTTATAGTGTTGGAAAGTGTTTTTAGATGATCTGGCTACCCATGCCTATTTTTTTTTTAGCCAGATATGGCGTATATATAAGTATGTGTTCGATTTTCCTGTGATTGCCATTTTTTCGTTTTTTCCCATTTCTTTCAAAATTACTACGTACTAAGGAACTATCACAGAGTAATATTTCATTTATATGTTTATTTGTCGGAAAATGTGCCTTGATGGTTTGCCTAGCACGTGGCTGAAATTTTTTTTTTCTGAAATGCCGTATATTAGAATGGCCATTTTTCCACGAGTGCCCCTTTTTATTTGTTTTGCATTTTTTTGCTTAGTCATGTTACCGTAAGGAATTGGCAAGTAGTGTCGCAAAACTTATAATTTTATAGTGTTGGAAAGTGTTTCTAGATGATCTGGCTACCCATGCCTATCTTCTTTTTTTAGCCAGATATGGCGTATATATAGGTATGTGTTCGATTTTCCTGTGATTGCCATTTTTTCGTTTTTTTCCCATTTCTTTCAAAATTACTACGTACTAAGGAACTATCACAGAGTAATTATTCATTTAGATGTTTATTTGTCGGAAAATGTGCCTTGATGGTTTGACTAGCACGTGGCTGAATTTTTTTTTTCTGAAATGCCGTATATTAGAATGTTAGCCATTTTTCCTCGAGTGCCCGTTTTTATTTGTTTTGCATTTTTTTGCTTAGTCATGTTACCGTAAGGAATTGGCAAGTAGTGTCGCAAAACTTATATTTTTATAGTGTTGGAAAGTGTTTCTAGATGATCTGGCTACCCATGCCTATCTTTTTTTTAGCCAGATATGGCGTATATATAGGTATGTGTTCGATTTTCCGGTGATTGCCATTTTTTCGTTTTTTCCCAATTCTTTCAAAATTACTACGTACTAAGGAACTATCACAGAGTAATGATTCCTCTAGATGTTTATTTGTCGGAAAATTTTGTTTACTTTTTTTTTTATTGAATATCATCAAATTTTTTTAGCTAAAATATTGTTTTACATTTTTTTTTTCGATTTTATTTCCCTTCAAAAAACTTTTTTGGGTCAGAATTTTAATTTTATATTCGTAAAATAATCGACAATTATCCAGCAACCCACCATACAATTTTTATGCATATCCAATAATAATTAGATTAGTAAATAACACCTTGAAATTGACATACCCTTCCTACATTTCAAGTGGCAGATTAGGGAGTCTGAGTCAGTGTGGTTGGCGGCCATTTTGTGGACATATCCGAAGCGTAAGCTGCCCTATCTATATATATTCTTGTTCCCTATAGAATTTGTGATATTTTGGTATATTTTTACCTGCATAAATATCATATTATATATTAAATATATGTATTTTTTTACGGAATTTCTAAGTACTCAAAAAATTACCTTTAGATATGGCCCCTGATATAAATGTAATTTACAAAATAATGAAGATTTTTTTACATATTTCTATTTTAGGATAACATATGTTTATTCCCTAAAAAAATTAGCCACTTCCTATTTCATTTGGGTACCCAAAAAAATTCATGAAATTTGGACAAATTTTTTTGGCCAAAAAAAGTTACCCTTTTTTTCTCATTTCAGATCTTCACCTCCATGGGTCTGACTTCATCCAAAATACATCAAGATGTGTCCTAAACATTCAAGAATCAATTCCTAAAAGGATTTGTGTATATATGTATAAACTTTTTTTTTATGAATTTTTATGTCAGGTCTTTTTTTTTTCTACTTAATTTTTTAAAATATTTATAATAAATAGTTTTTCTGCAGATGAGTAGTATTTATCTATACAGTTGTTTTAAGCATTCATTGAAGTTTTTTTTGGCAAAAGAAAAAAGGAGGTTACTGCAAAAACTGATTTTTCAAGAATTTTTTTTGGCGTCGGGGTCGTTCGCGTCCGAGTATACCCTTAAAGGGGTGTCCGAGGACCGTACCTATCCAGGGTTAAAAACACATTTATATAATAAATTCTTTGTAATGACATACAAACTCTTAAAAAATTAGTAGGAAAACTATATAATTAATTGTTTTGATACCTTCATGATAACACAAGGGAAAAGTATATTAAAAGGGGCAGATGGCAACTTCGCACGTGCACTGTCTAATAACCTTCCTGGTGCATATGCCAACTTGATTTCTGCTTAGATGCAAATTTTTGCATATAAACACTTCAATAATTAATAATAAAACTAAATACTTAATCAAGTAAGCAGATTTCGTCAAAGTGACAAAAGTTGGAAATATCTTAAAAGGAGAAAATAGCAACTACACTCCCGTTTTCCAATATCTTATCTGGCACATATGACAACTTGGGTTCTAATTAGACTTAAAGTTTGATGATGAAAAGAGAAAAAAAGGAACCAAATATCGCCTCATTTTCACTAAACTCTCATCCCATCTGAAATTATGGAAGAGATATTCTTCTCAACTTCGTCCTTCATCGGGAATTGAAAAGTCATAGACTTCCTGCGAGAGTTACAGCCTCATCTCCCTCGGCGCCAGGATGAATAATACATCACCGGCAACTCGAGGTATTACGTTCCAGGATGTCGCTTTGCGACATTTTTTTATAGCGATTATAAAGGAACAAAATAGTTTTTTCTTTGCCACTTGAAGTTTAGGTTAATAAAGTTTGCAAAACTTATAAAAGCTATGAATGTATAAGTAAATCTTTTGGTAATGCAACAAAGATATTCTAGGCCATTTTTAACTTGTTTTATACATGTATAAAAATATATATATATATGTATATGTATATATATATATATATATATATATATATATATATATATATATATATATATATATATATATATATATATATATATAATATATATATATATATATATATATATATATATATATATATATATATATATATATATATATATATATATATATATACATATATATACATATATATATATATATATATATATATATATATATATATATATATATAAAACCAGTTGAAAATGAACTAGAATGTGTGTGTTTGATGTGTCTGAGTGCGTGTGTGTGTATGTGTGTGTGTTTGGGTGTGTGCGTGTCTGTGTGTTTTTTTTGCTTGTGTACGTGTGTGAATGTGTGTGTTTGGGTGTGTGTGTTGTGAACTCGATTTCTTTCCAAATAATTGCATGAAGCAGAACGTCATAATCATAGTCCTTACTTACATTGGCCCAATGATCCCGTTCTCTTGATGTCCTTTATCAGATTAATCAACTGCAAATCCCATCAGGATCTCCCTAAATCTTGGCAGGAAGACTTTTGTGTTTAATGGATGAGAAGACGATGGGGAAGAGTGAGTGGTTTTATGAGACCCCTCTGATGGCATCACCGATTTATTGAGTTGCCATCTCTGCTTTTTTGCTGTCTGGCGATGTTACCATTTATAGAGTTGTCAGGTTCTTTGATTTCTAGTACCTGTTAATGTTACCATTTGTAGACATGCCAGTTTATTTTTTATCACTTTCCTGTGACGTCACTAATATATTGATAGTTGCCAGTTTCTTCTATTTTAACTGTGTGATGATGTCACCATCTATAGATATTACTTACTTTTTTTTTGTAGTGACTGTTGACATTACCATTTCTGGAGCTACCAGTTTCTGTTTTTTATGTATGATGATATTTTCATTTATAAGGAGCTGGCAGTTTCTTCTTATTCACTGTCTAATGATGTCACCATTTATAGAGGATTGCCAGTTTCTTTCTAACTGTCTGAGGATCAACAGATATAGAGTATTTCCCGTTCATAATTACCTTTGCTAACTTTGTTATGAAGGTTATATTTTGATGGGTGTGTATCAATTTGTTTATAACTCTGTCTGTGTTTGTGGTTTCCATAGCTCGAAAACTATTTGACCGAATCTCATAAAATTTGATAGGATGCTTAGTCATGAGGCATGGGCAACTTGATTACAATTTGGGAGTGATGAGGTTAAGAGTAAGGGCCAAGGTCACAAAAAGGTCAATAACACCATTTTGCAATATCATGGTTAATTTTTGATCCGCTATGCATGAAACTTGATTCCATGTTAACAAATTTAGCGTAAGCAAAGGTATGCGCTCAGCCGAGTGGCCTTCAATTTGCATAGAGTTACTAGTTTCATAATTTTAAAGACTTTTCTCCTTAGATACATCACACCAATATAATGATATATAGCCTATTTCCAAACATTAGAATTTTCCCAATTATTGATTGTCACAGAATTTTTCAAGCCACCACATAAATAAAACGTATTTATTCATAAATCAGAATTTGTATCAGAATTAGGTACAAACATTTAACAGATAAATTCTTTTGGCTCA
>NC_090758.1:4804841-4814841 GCF_036898095.1 Palaemon carinicauda
TGTTGATGGGTTGTTTGTCTTTATAGGTGATTTAGGTTATGGGATAATCTGCAACTTTTATTTGTAGTTGGTTTGAGATAGCACTTGGGTTAAGGATAATCAGTAACTTGTTTTGTAGGTGGTTTGGGATAGAATGTGGGTTAAGGATAATAAGCAACTTACTTTTTTGGAGGCACCCAGCCTCTTTTTGGTCAAAGGAAAGGAAGAAAGTGACGGAGTGGAGGAGGTATCCGGTCCAGAAGAGCCCACTGGCCCCTGTCGTTTAGTTGGAGAGAAAGAGGTACAGAAGTAAGTCCCGCTGAATAGAATGGCTCGGGATGGAGTTGGGAAAGGTGTAGTTATGGAACATACTTATTCGAATTTCTTAGATAAAGAATTATGACATAACCAGACACTGAGGGTTTTTTTGTAATGTTGTTTATATTTTCACCTGATTTCTGAAGAAAAATATACTATATAATATTATTGGTCAAAGATAGGTGGAAAAATATTCCATGGGCTTCTGAAAATGGGCTTATTGCTTGAGGGCACACTCGGGTACATTTCATCTCTCTTATTTCTCTTCCCATTGTTCTTTTTTAATATTCTATAGTTTTATATGAAAGATTTAATTCAGTGGTTTTTCTCTGCTTGAAATGTCATATTTTGATTGTTTGTTACTACTCTTGTAGTTTATTTATTATCTTCTTTCCTTGATGGTAATTATGATAAATTCTAATATAAACTACTATTTTTTTCCAATATAATTATTATTATTATTATTATTATTATTATTATTATTACTATCATTATTATTATTATTTCTATTATTATTATTATTCCTATCAATACTATTATTATTATTATTATTATTATTATTATTATTATTATTATTATTATTATTATTATTATTATTATTATTATCATTATTATTATTATTATTATTATTATTATTATTATTATTATTGTTGTTGTTATTGTTGTTAATATTAATTAGAAAAAATTTTAATCTCACGAAAAATATCAGTATATTTCAGGCAATCGATTATTATTATCAAAATTATTATTATTATTATTATTATTATTATTATTATTATTATTATTATTATTATTATTATTATTTCATTTTTATCATTAATATTATTATTATTATTATTATTATTATTATTATTAATATTATTATTACTATTATTATTATTATTATTATTATTATTATCGTTACCATTATCATTATTATTATTATTATTATTATTATTATTATTATTATTATTATTATTATTATTATTATTATTATAGAAGTATATATTTTTCTTTTAAATCCCAATATATAAATATTCCCGAATTCCAAAAAGTCATCCCGCTTCAAATACTTCCATTAAAACTCATTCAATTATACTTCTGTTCAAATTAGAATCTTTCGTAATATCTTAATGTCTCTGAATATGGGCGAATTAAAACAGTCCTTTGTCAGCCAAATGTACAAGAAAATTGCATCGGATTTTGATCTCTCTGAGTTTGAAACAGAGAGTCGATTTTACCTTTTTTCACCATTCTCTTTCGAATGATGGTGGCATTTCAACCTTTATGTGTAAGTGTTATAAAGTCAAATTTACTTTTCCTCTTCTGGTCTTCTGGATATTATTGTTAAAATTAGGATATAGAAATTATAAATTATTTTTTTATTCTTAATTTATAGTACGAGAAGGACTTAATATATCAACAAGTAGAATTACGATATATTAATTAACTTGAAAATTACGAAGATAACAAAACCTTAAAATCAAGGTCATAGCAGATTTACTACTTCCTATCTTTCGAAATACTTAGATTGTCATTAAGTGTGCTGACTATATACTGTATATATATATATATATATATATATATATATATATATATATATATATATATATATATATATATATATATATATATATATATATATATATATATATATATATATATATATATATATATATATATTTGTGTGTGTGTGTGTATTCATACATGTAATGATAAATTTTGTATATTTAGACGTGTTTTTCATATGCAAATAAGCCATATATATTTTTACTACATTAATGTCTGGATTCTCTTAACGACCTCGGGATCAGACCCCAGGCCAAATCACACAAAGACAAGAGCTTGTGACCGGCCGGGAATCGAACCCTGGTCCGGCAAGCTTGCATAGACAGTAACTACCACTTGACCACGATTCCCGGCCAGTCACAAGCTCTTGTCTTTGTGTGATTTCACCTGGGGCTCTGATCCCGAGGTCTTTAAGAGAATCCAGACATTAATGTATTAAAAATATATATGGCTTATTTGGATATATATGTACGTATATAAATATCACCTACGAATAGCATTCAATACCGAATTCTATCTTGGGAATATATATCCACTTGGAAATCATTTTATGGTAACAGCTTTTGGCAGGGTGGAGATTCGAACCTCGGCCTGTTCGGCTGGAAACCATGTTGGCAGAGACTCTACCGACTTAGCCATCAAGTCGGTAGAGTCTCTGCCAACATGGCTTCCAGCCGAACAGGTGGGGGTTCGAATCTCCACCCTGCTAAAAGCTGTTACCATAAAATGATTTCCAAGTGGATATATATTCCCAAGATAGAATTCGGTATTAAATGCCATTCGTAGGTGATATTTACATTGATTGAAATCACGTCTGCTTGTGATACATACTCCTGCATGTATATATATATATATATATATATATATATATATATATATATATATATATATATATATATATATATATATATATATATATATATATATATATATATATATATATATATATTTATGTACATATATATATATATATATATATATATATATATATGTGTGTGTGTGTGTGTGTGTGTGTGTGTATACACCTCTGTATGTCAGTGTGTATACAAAAAATTATGATGGTGAGAGAGAGAGAGAGAGAGAGAGAGAGAGAGAGAGAGAGAGAGAGAGAGAGAGAGAGAGAGAGAGAGAGAGAGAGACAGATAAGATCTAATTTTGCAATCTTAAGGATTTTATTTTCTTCAATGATATGAGTATCTTCCTTCCATTCATCGTTCATTGTTACATAATATTACCTCTATTATACTAAAAACTTGACTCTTTTCCAACAAGTTCCCTCAAAAGAAACACAATTTGAGAATTATGGAAATCCTTTGGCTAGAAAAATGAGGAAGTGATTTCAAACAACTTTCGCGCTTATAAGACTTTTGCATACGTGTGAGAGGCTCTAAAACGACCTATTACGAAATGGTGCGTTTAATTTAAGCAAAGGTAGCTCTTACAACACTGCTCAATTAGGGTCAGAAACTTCTGCACACCCTCTTCTTGAGGTCTGTCTTACTTTGGTAGTTGCTGGTCGAAGCCAAAATCGAGGGAAAGTTGCGTTCATTCACTGCCGAAAAGGTTAGAAAGTTTGGTTTATTCGATGAATAAACTGGTTAAATAGCTGCATTTATTCGATGGCATCATTGTTAGAATGCTGGCTTCCAAAAAGACCAAAAAGATAGGAATATTGTGTTAATTCTTAGCCAAATGTTCTGGAAAGTTGCGATCAAGCAATGCCAAACGGCTGAAAAAAGCTTTTATTAAATGCGAAAAGGATGGAAAGTTTCGTCCATGCTATACCAAAGGGCTGGAAATTTCTCATCATTCAATGCCAAAGGTTCTGGAAAGTGGCCTTCATGCAAGGCCAACTGGCTGGAAAGTTGTATTCATGCAATTCCAAAGGGATAGAAATTTGTGTTCATTCTATGCCCAAGGTTCCGGAAAGTTGCGTTCATGCAATGTTAAGTGACTGGCAAGTTTAATTCATGCAATGCCAAGGGGCTGGAAATTGCCTTCACTCGATAAGAAAGGGCTGAAAAGTTGGATTCATTCAATGCCAAAGGGCTAGATAGTTATGTTCATTCAATGCCAAAGGGATGAGAAGTTGTCTTCATTCAATGCCAAGAGGTTGGAAAATTGTGTTCATTCAATACCAAAGGGCTGGAAAGATGTGTTCATTCAATGCCAAAGGGCTTGAAAGTTTCGTTAATTCAGTACCAAAGGCCTGAAAAGTTACATTCATTTGATTACAAAGGCTGGAATGTTATGATTCATTCAATGACAAAGGGGTGGAAAGTTGTGTTCATGCAATGCTATGGCCTGATTGGTAACGTCTCTGCCTGGTGTTTGTCAGTCGGGGGTTCGAGTCCCGCTCAGACTCGTTAGTGCTAGTAGTGTCTACAACCTTACCACTCTTATGATCTAAGGTTGGGGGGTTTGGGGGAGCCTATTGGTCTATCTACTGAGTCATGAGTCATCAGCAGCCACTGCCTGGCCATTTCTGGTCCTAGCTTGGGTGGAGGGGAGGCTTGGGCGTTGATCATATAATATATGGTCAGTGTCTAGGGCATTGTCCTGATTGATAGGGCAATGTCGCTGTCCCTTGCCTCTGCCATTCATGAGCGACCTTTAAACCTTTAAAACCTTTAAAGTTGCGTTTATGCAATCCCAATGTCTCTGGAAAATTGCTTTCCTTTAACGCCAAAGGTCTGGAAAGTTGAATTCATTTGATGAGTAAGGGCTGGAAAGCTACGTTTATTTGAGGACAAATGTTCTAGAAAGTTTGATGCACTCAATTCCAAATAGCTGGAAAGTTTCATTCATTCAATAGCAAAGAGCTGCAAAGTTGTTGTTCAATTTGATGACAAAGTGGTCTACGTTGGGTTCATGCAATGCTAAAAGGCTGGTAAGTTGCATTCATTTAATCACAAAGGGCTGGAAAATGGGGTTCATGCAAGGCCAAAGGGGTGGAAAGTTGAGTTTATACAATGGCAAATGGCTCGAAATTTGCGTCCATTCAATGCCACAAGGCTGAAAACTTGCGTTCATTCAATGACAAAGGGCTGGGAAGATGGGTTCATCCAACGCCAAAGGCCTCATAAGTTGCGTCCATTCAATGCCAAAGGTTCTGGAAAGTTTTGTTCATGGAATGTCAAAGGTCTGAAAAGTAGTGTTCATTCAATGCCAAAGGGCTGAAAAGTTACGTTTATGCAATGACAAAGGGCTGGAAAGTTTTGTTTCGTCAATGAAAAAGGGCCGGGAAGGTGTGTCCATTCAATACCACAAGGCTGAAAACTTGCGTTCATTCAATGACAAAGGGCTGTGAAGATGGGTTCATTCAACGCCAAAGGCCTCATAAGTTGCGTTCATTCAATGCCAAAGGTTCTAGAAAATTTTGTTCATGCAATGCCAAAGGTCTGAAAAGTAGTGTTCATTCAATGCTAAAGGGCTGAAAAGTTACGTTTATGAAATGACAAAGGGCTGGAAAGTTTTGTTTCGTCAATGACAAAGGGCCGGGATGGTGCGTTCATTCAATGACAAAAGGCTGGCAAGTTGGATTCATTCAATGACAAAGGGCTGAAAAGTTGTGTTCATTCATTGACAAAGGGCTGGTAAGCTGGGTTTCTTCAATGAGAGAGGGCTGGAAAGTTGTTTACATTCGTTGACAAAGGGCTGGAAAGTTGCGTTTAGTCAATGCCATGGGTCAGGAAAAGTGCACGAATACAATGTCAAAGGGCTGGAAAGATTCAATCATTCAATGCCAATTGTGTTGGAAAGTTGCTTTCATGGAATCCCAAAGGGCTGTAGATTTGTTTTCATGCAATGCCAAAGGGCTAGAAAGTGGCATTCATTAAATGACAAAGGTTCTGGAATGATGTTTTCATGCAATGCCCAATGGATGGAAAGTTGCGTTCATGCTATAACAAAAGGACTAGGAAGTTGGTTCCATTCAATGCCAGATGGCTGGGAAGTTGTGTTCATTCGATGACAAAGGGCTGGAAAGTTGTGTTCATTCATTGACAAATATTCTGGAAAGTTGCGTTCATACGAAGCCAAAGGGCTGGAAATTTGTGTTCGTGCAATGTCAAAGGTTTGGAAAGTAGTCATTCAATGTCAAAGGTTCTAGAATGTGGCGTTCATGCAATGCCAAATGGATGGAAAGTTGCCTTCATTCAATACTAAAGGTTCAGAAAAGTTATGTTCATGCATTACCAAATGGCTGGAAAGTTGCATTTATACAATACCAAAGGTCTGGGAAATTGCCTTTATTCAATGACAAAGGGCAGAAAAGTTGGGTTCACTCAATGCCATAGGGCTGGAAAGTTGCATTCATTTAATGACAAAGGTCTGGGTAGTTGCTTTCATTCAAAGCCAAAGATTCTGGAAAGTTGAGTTCATGCATTGCCAAAGGGCTGGAAAGCTACGTTCATTCAATGTCAAGGGTTCTTGAAAGTTGCGTTCATACAATGCCAAGAGGCTGGAAATTTGTGTTCATGTAATGCCAAAGGGCTGGAAAGTGGCATTCATTCAATGTCAAAGGTTCTTGAATGTTGCGTTCATGCAATGCCAAATGGATGGAAAGTTCCCTTCATGCAATACCAAAGGTCTGGGAAGTTGGGTTCATTCAATGACAAAGGGCTGGAAAGTTGGGTTTATTCAAAGCCAAACATTCTGGAAAGTTGAGTTCATGCAATGCCAAAGGGCTGGAAAGTTCCATTCATTCAATGCCAAAGTTTCTGGAAAGCTGCGTTCGTTCAATGACAAATTGCAGGAAAGTTTTGTTCATTCAGTAACAAAGTTTCTGGAAAGTTGCGTTCATTCAATACCAAATGTTCTGGAAATTTGCCTTCATGCAATTCAAAAGGGCTGGTAATTTGTGTTTGTGCAATACCAGAGGGCTGAAAAGTAGCGTTTATTCAATACCAAACGTTCTGTAATGTTGTGTTAATGCAATGCCAAATGGCTGAAGAGATGCGTCCATTTAATGCCAAAGTGCTTGAAAGTTGCATTCATGCAATGCCAGAAGGCTGCAAAATTACGTTCATTTTATGTCAAAGGTCATGAAAACTGCATTTATTCAATGCCAAAGTTCTTTAAAGTTGAGTTCATCGAAGACTCAATCCTTAATTTTATCTATAATTTATTATTTTACTTTTTTCCATAAAATAAAAGATTTAGTAATGATGAAATTATAAGAAGAGGATTAAGACAGTAAGTCGTATCCCTTTGGACGTTATGTACCTTTCTTGGTCAGACGATGTAAATCAAAATTGTAATGTGGATCAAATCATTGATACTTTGATAAATCTAAGGAAATACGATAATCAACATTTCTACGCATATATTTAAGAAAATTTTCATTCTGAGTGGAGATACCTTAACGTGGTGGAAGGGTTTGAGTTTCACCACGAGCAGGAAAGTTGTACTAGTCAGGGTTACTGATACTAGCTCGGTTTGTTATAAGCAATCACACCAAAGTCTACCATCATGACCAATCCACATTGGCTAGCATGGTGATAAAAACAGGCCAACCTCCAGTCATGATAGAGACATGTTTGAGGCCTTTGTCCTGCATTGGACTAGAAACGGATGCAGTTGTTGCTGTTGTTGTTGTTAATGTAGTTTAATAAATATTCAGTTGAGTGCTGAATATTACAATTTCATTCATATGACAGACATAATCACGAAATAACATTAATATTCTAATACTGATTAACTTGAAAATTAAATAGGAAATTTTTGAACTTTGCAATCTCGCAATTTAATCGTAGGATTTTTTGTTTATATATATATATATATATATATATATATATATATATATATATATATATATATATATATATATATATATATATATATATATATATATATATTCCTTTGAATATTCTTGTCGGCTACTTTTTTAGCCTTTTTATTAAAACGATAATACATATATTATGCGAAAAACAGGAAACCCCATTAGACAACTTTCCCCAATGATGCAAAACTTAATAATTGTCTAGAAAATTACTTGTTTAGAGGAAGAAGGAATTGATTTCAAACAACTTTCGCTCTTATAACACTTTTGCACACGTGTGAGTGGTCATAAAATGGACCCCTTTGGAAAGGGGGTGTTCATTTTGAGCAAATGTAGCTCTTACATCACCGCTCAATAAAGGTTGGAAACTTTTGCAAGCCCTCTTCTTGAGGGCCTTCCTTCTTCGATAGTTTCTGTTCGAAGCCAAAACGGGTGGAGAGTTGCGTCCATGCGATGCCGAAAGGGGTTGGAAGGTTACGTTCATTCCCCTTTTATGGGAACTGTTTTCCGCTTCTGGTCGTTTACATTTTCAATGACTATGGAAAACGGGATTATCTCTGCTCTTAAAGAGGATACTGTTTCATTAGGTGAAGGCGTTATATTTGCATTGAAAATTGTTAAAAGAGTGGCAAATTTGAATCGTCTGTCTTTATAAATCCTAATATCTTTAGTCGTCAATATGATACAATAGAATCAGTTGTCCAGAAGCCGCATTGATTTTATCCTGAGCACTAAACAATAATAAATATCTGCTAACTATTATTTCGAATATTATTTTTTTATCTTTTTGTTCTTTTTGATATGATGAAATATTTATTAATGATGTGAATATGAAAGGGAGTTAAGATAGTAAGTCCCGACTCCTGAGACGTTATATACCGCCCTGAGGTAGGCTAAATTATATCTATTTACCCATCGAATAATATATACATATGCAAACAGTTATAATTATATGTAAGAAAATATACTTTCATTCAATTATATGTAATTATCCTTTTTCACTTACATTATAGAATCACAGACTTTCATTCACAAAAGTGTGAAAAATCTTTTATTAAGATATGCCTTTCTCTGTAAGAATACCTTTACGTGGTGAAAGGGTTAATGCATTGCCATGAACAGCAAAGTTGTACTAGTCAGGGACACCCACACTAGGTTGGATTGCTGTGATCGATCATGCGAAAATCTTCCACCATCAGTAATCCTAAAGCCTGGCTGACACTAGCATGCATTTGTGGTACGCATTTGTCGTGGCAAGTCGTGACACTTTTGTGGCACACAATGGGAGGTTCCCCCACTGTTTATGACAAGTTCATGCATAGTTCAGGCATAGTTCACGTCAAGTTCACGACAAGTTCACGACATTGGCATGAACTGGCACGAAGAGTTCACGACAAGTTCACGATACGTTCACGCATAGTTCTCGCACTTCCAGCATTGGCACGACGAGTTCACGCCAGTTCACGACTTGGTCAAGCCATATAAAAACAGGGCTTCTCCAACTCGAGGACATTCTTGGATTGGCTTCGGGAGAGACAACAATAATAATAATAATAATAATAATAATAATAATAATAATAATAATATTAATAATTATGATAATAATAATAATAATAATAATAATAAAAAAAAAAATAAAAATAATAATAATAATAATAATAATAATATTATTATTAATTTTAATATTATTAACCTTAATAATAATAATAATAATAATAATAATAATAATCATTATAATAATAATAGTCGTGAATTAGCGTGAAATCGTCGTGATCTGGCGTGAACTGGTCGTGAACGGGCGTGAACTGGTCGTGAACAGTGCGGGACAATGCTGGAGGATGCGTGCCAGTGCGTGATCTGGTCGTGCCATCAATGCGTGACCATGTCAGTGGGAAGGCAGAGCCACACTGCGACGCGCTCATATTCGTGAACATGTCGTGAACTGGCGTGAACAATGCGTGAACTGGAGTGAACGCGTCGTGAACTGTGCGTGGGAGTTGTGGCATGGCACGCATTGCCCCGCACTGGCACGCATCCTCCCGCATTGTCCCGCACTGTTCACGACACTTTCACGAACAGTTCGAGCATCGTTCACGACAATTTTGTCGTGACACAAATTTTGAACATTTCAAAATTCTTTCCACGACTGCCATGACTGTCACGACAAGTTCACGACACGTTCACTCCAGTTCACGTATCCTTCACGCTAGTTTATGACAAAATTCGTGACAATGCGTGCCACATTTTTGTGCCAGTGTCAGGGTCCCTTAAGTTGGCAATGTGGTGGTGAAAACTGGCCGGAATCGAATCCTGGTCTACGAAACTTGTATCAACAGTGACCTACCACTTGGCCACGAAGAAAGAGGTCGGTAA
>NC_090758.1:4819841-4824991 GCF_036898095.1 Palaemon carinicauda
AGAGGTAGGGGTTGTATGAATCAGATTTTTACAGTTAGGCAGATATGCGAGAAATATTTAGCAAAAGGTAAGGAGGTGTATGTTGCGTTTATGGATCTGGAGAAAGCATATGATAGAGTTGATAGGGAAGCAATGTGGAATGTGATGAGGTTATATGAAGTTAGTGGAAGGTTGTTGCAAGCAGTGAAAAGTTTCTACAAAGGTAGTAAAGCATGTGTTAGAATAGGAAATGAAGTAAGCGATTGGTTTCCGGTGAGAGTGGGGCTGAGACAGGGATGTGTGATGTCGCCGTGGTTGTTTAACTTGTATGTTGATGGAGAGGTGAGAGGTGAATGTTCGAGTGCTTGGACGAGGATTAAAAGTGGTAGGCGAGAATGACCATGAATGGGAGGTAAACCAGTTGTTGTTTGCGGATGATACTGTACTGGTAGCAGACACAGAAGAGAAGCTTGACCGACTAGTGATAGAATTTGGAAGAGTGTGTGAGAGAAGGAAGTTGAGAGTTAATGTGGGTAAGAGTAAGGTTATGAGATGTACGAGAAGGGAAGGTGGTGCAAGGTTGAATGTCATGTTGAATGGAGAGTTACTTGAGGAGGTGGATCAGTTTAAGTATTTGGGGTCTGTTGTTGCAGCAAATGGTGGAGTGGAAGCAGATGTACGTCAGAGAGTGAATGAAGGATGCAAGGTGTTGGAGGCAGTTAAGGGAGTAGTAAAAAATAGAGGGTTGGGCATGAATGTAAAGAGAGTTCTATATGAGAAAGTGATTGTACCAACTGTGATGTATGGATCGGAGTTGTGGGGAATGAAAGTGATGGAGAGACAGAAATTGAATGTGTTTGAGATGAAGTGTCTAAGGAGTATGGCTGGTGTTGAGGGTGAGAACGGGTGTAAGAAATGAGTTAGCGGCTAGAGTGGATATGAATGTGTTGAGGTGGTTTGGCCATGTTGAGAGAATGGAAAATGGCTGTCTGCTAAAGAAGGTGATGAATGCAAGAGTTGATGGGAGAAGTACAAGAGGAAGGCCAAGGTTTGGGTGGATGGATGGTGTGAAGAAAGCTCTGGGTGATAGGAAGATAGATGTGAGAGAGGCAAAAGAGCGTGCTAGAAATAGGAATGAATGGCGAGCGATTGTGACGCAGTTCCGGTAGGCCCTGCTGCTTCCTCCGGTGCCGTAGATGACGGCGGAGGTAGCAGCAGTAGGGGATTCAGCATTAGGAAGCTTCATCTGTGGTGGAATTGTGGGAGGTTGGGCTGTGGCACCCTAGCAGTACCAGCTGAACTCGGCTGAGTCCCTGGTTAGGCTGGAGGAACGTAGAGAGTAGTCCCCTTTTTGTTTTGTTTCTTTGTTGATGTCGGCTACCCCCCAAAATTGGGGGAAGTGCCTTGGTATATGGATGGATGGATATATATATATATATATATATATATATATATATATATATATATATATAATATATATATATATATATATATATATATATATATATATATATATATATATATATATATTATATATATATATATATATATATATATATATATATATATATATATATATATATATATATATATATATATATATATATATATATATATACCTATGCAAATACATATAACATAAAACTTCATTTAAGAAAAGGTATTAATATCCCTGGTAAATGACCGTAGCTTCTCCTTCTCTTCCAGCAAAACACTGAACTGGAAAAGAGTGTTTTTTCATGGATGAAGGAACACAATGCCAACTGAGAGAACTTCCAGGGTAAAGTAAACACTGGATCATTTCGAGTTTCCCTTTTTGAAACATTTCGAAAAGTAATTTTTTCGTTTTTGGTGTGTTTTAGGATTTTGCATATGCCAGAATTTGGTGTATGTTTAAATTGGCTTAATATGCAAATGTTTTTCTTCGGTTTTCTTCTTAAGGTTTTGTAGGAAATTTATATGGTGAGATAGATAATTGTTATTATTAGGAAATTTAGATTATTATTATTATTAGTATTATTATTATTATTATTTTTATTATTATTATTATTATTATTATTATTATTATTATTATTATCATAAGCCAAGCTACAACCCTAGTTGGAAAAGCATGATGCTATGAACTCAAGGGCTCCAACAGAGAAAAATTGCCCAGTGAAGAAAGGAAACAAGAAATTAAATGAAGTACAAAAGAACTAATGAACAATTAAAATAAAATATCTTAAGAACAGTAACAACCTTAGAAGAAATATATAAAAACTCCAAAAAAATCATGAGGAAGAGAAATAAGATAGGATAGTGTGTTCGAGTGTACCATTAAGCAAGAGAAATCTAACCCAAGACAATAGAAAGGTAGTGGTATAGAGGCTATGGCACCACCCATGAGTAGAGAACAATTGCTTGATTTTGGAGTTTCCTCCCAGTAGAGCAAATAACTAATTCCTTAAAATATTTATCAGGTAGCCATATCCTATGTGATCTGACATCTTCTCAAATTAAGTTTCTGGCATCTGCAATAACTTTAGATATGGATATGATAACTGAAAAGCAGCTTAGAAATATATCTGAGAAAATCTTGCAACTTCTGGTAACTTTTATAAGTAAATATTTTATCTAGAAAAGAAGGATTTGTTAACCCATGAAACAATATCCATCAAAATAATCAACGGATACCTTACAAACATTAATTATTTACAGCTACGTAACTACCTGGTTGAAATAATAATACAAAGTCTCAAGATTATGAATTAACTTGATATAGATAAAAGAATAACTCTCTAATAATATTTGGCAACTCATGATTAATTCGACACCTGATATTTTCTTTCAAATATTTGCCTAGTAATGAATATATGGCAACTGAAATTCAGAATATGACAAATCCCAACACATATCTGTCACCTATAGTTGCTGCAGAGATTCCTGGCGAAATATGCTCCACCCTCTGATGATGTCATAGCTAATCATGTTGTCTCCCACGTTACCCCCACCCCTTTATGACGTCACACACAATTAAGTTATCTCTCGCATTAACAGGGAATGCATTGGGACCCCTACTAACGTAGAAGAGAAAGTTATTGTCTAAGACCTAATCAGGAGGTGTGGCTTATTATGCCTGGAATCTTCGCAGCGACGATAGGTATAGAATACACAGCATACTACCATACTGTGACTGGAAATCCGATTACCAAATTAACTTGAATTTATCAAACCCTTTTCGTCAATCAGAAATTTCTTTAAAGGCTATATGACAACCAGAATTGGCAAATATTTGAAAACTAGTCATTGAAACATAGTGATTCGCCTTATCGTATGTTGTTAAATCTGGTAATCCAACGGGAATTTTTTTCTCAATCTTTACCGAATATCAATTGTTTCAAAAATATCTAGCAACTGGTCTGTCTAGATATGACTAATTCCAATAAATACCTCATAACTAAACATAATGCACGATTGCTCACTATAGTTTATACTGGAAGTAGACTAGATAAAACTGGCCACCCAACATGAATGTTTCTAATAATTTTCACCGAAAACTAATTGCTTTAATGAATATCTGGAATTTGATCTGCTATGATATGGCAAATTGAATCTAAATGTGGTGATTGAAATAAATACACAGCGCCTAAGCTATTAGATATGGTAACTAGATCAAATATAACTGGCTTCCAAACAAGAATACCTCTAAGTAATTGTCCCAAATGCCAATTGTGCCAATGAATATCGAGCAACTGGACGGTCAGGATATGGCGAAACCCACCAATACTTGGCAACTACAAATAAATTGACAGTGAATCGCCATATTGTATATGGCCACAAGGCCAATTATAATTGACAACTCACCATACATTTGGCAGCTGTGATCTTCTTCAAACCACTTTATTCATTACCTGATCCTCCAGAAAACGAAGATATAAATGTTTGCTCGCGTTTCCAAAGTCTTACTTGATTGTCTGATGTACATTAATCTAACTTATCTTCCATTGAAGAAAGAATAAGGAACATTTTACATGTTTTGAAAGATTAAATCAGTTTTCTGTTTTTTTATATACACAAGTGAGAAATAGAGTATACGAAACAAAATTAATCTACAAAAAAGGGAAATTGATATGTGAACTAAGTTAAGCAGAAAGCGAGAGCTGTAAATATGTAATTTGATAGGTGAATCAAGGTAAGCAGAGAGAGAGAGAGAGAGAGAGAGAGAGAGAAGGGGGGGGGAAGACAGACAGACAGACAAGTAAATACACACACACACACACACAATCACAGACAGACAGGTACATACACACGCACACGGACAGACAAGCAGAGAGAGAGAGAGAGAGAGAGAGAGAGAGAGAGAGAGAGAGAGACGGGGGTGGGGAGACAGACAGACATACTAGCAGATACACACAGTCACAGACAGACATGTACATACACACGCACACGGAAAGACAAGCAGAGAGAGAGAGAGAGGGGGGGGGGAAGACAGACAGACAGACAAGTAAATATACACACATAGTCACAGACAGACAGGTACATGCACACGCACACGGAAAGACAAGCAGAAACAGAGAGAGAGAGAGAGAGAGAGAGAGAGAGAGAGAGAGAGGAGAGAGAGAGAGAGAGAGAGAGAGAGAGGGTGGGGGTGGGGAAAGACAGACCGACAGACAAGTAAATACATACACACAGTCACAGACAGACAGGTACATACACACGCACACGGACAGACAAGCAGAGAGAGAGAGAGAGAGAGAGAGAGAGAGGAGAGAGAGAGAGAGAGAGACGGGGGGGTGGGGAGACAGACAGACATACTAGCAGATACTCACAGTCACAGACAGACATGTACATACACACGCACACGGAAAGACAAGCAGAGAGAGAGAGAGAGAGAGAGAGAGAGAGAGAGAGAGAGAGAGAGAGAGAGAGAGAGAGTGGGGGGGAAGACAGACATAAAGACAAGTAAATATACACACATAGTCACAAACCGACAGGTACATGCACACGCACACGGAAAGTAAGGCAGAAACAGAGAGAGAGAGAGAGAGAGAGAGAGAGAGAGAGAGAGAGAGAGAGAGAGAGTGGGGGGGGGGGAAGACAGACCATAAAGGACAAGTAAATATACACACATAGTCACAAACCGACAGGTACATGCACACGCACACGGAAAGTAAGGCAGAAACAGAGAGAGA
>NC_090758.1:4825491-4830491 GCF_036898095.1 Palaemon carinicauda
TTAGTCAAATCAGCTGTTTTTAGTCCAATCAGCTGTTTTTAGTCCAATCAGCTGTTTTTAGTCCAATCAGCTGTTTTTAGTCAAATCAGCTGTTTTAGTCAAATCAACTGTTTTTAGTCCAATCAGCTGTTTAGAGTCCAATCAGCTGTTTTTAGTCAAATCAGCTGTTTTTAGTCCAATCAGCTGTTTTAGTCAAATCAGCTGTTTTTAGTCAAATCAGCTGTTTTTAGTCCAATCAGCTGTTTTTAGTCAAATCAGCTTTTTTAGTCAAATCAACTGTTTTTAGTCAAATCAGCTGTTTTTAGTCCAATCAGCATTTTTTTAGTCAAATCAGCTGTTTTAGTCAAATCAGCTGTTTTTAGTCAAATCAGCAGTTTTTATTCCAATCAACTATTTTCAGTCAAATCAGCTGTTTTTAGTCCAATCAGCTGTTTTTAGTCCAATCAGCTGTTTTTAGTAAAATCAGCTGTTTTTAGTCCAATCAGCTGTTTTTTAGTCAAATCAGCTTTTTTAGTCAAATTGGCTGTTTTAGTCAAATCAGCTGTTTTTAGTCCAATCAGCTGTTTTTAGTCCAATCAGCTGTTTTTAGTCAAATCAGCTGTTTATAGTCAAATCAGCTGTTTTTAGTCAAATCAGCTGTTTTAGTCCAATCAGCTGATTTTAGTCCAATCAGCTGTTTTTTAGTCAAATCAGCTGTTTTTAGTTGAATCAGCTGTTTTTAGTCCAATCAGCTGTTTTTAGTCGAATCAGCTGTTTTTAGTCCAATCAGCTTTTTTTAGTCCAATCAGCTGTTTTTAGTCAAATCAGCTGTTTTAGTCAAATCAGCTGTTTTTAGTCCAATCAGCTGTTTTTAGTCCAATCAGCTGTTTTTTGTCCAATCAGCTGTTTTAGTCAAATCAGCTGTTTTAGTCAAATCAGCTGTTTTTAGTCCAATCAGCTGTTTTAGTCAAATCAGCTGTTTTAGTCAAATCAGCTGTTTTTAGTCCAATCAGCGGTTTTTAGTCTAATCAGCTGTTTTTAGTCCAATCAGGTGTTTTTAGTCAAATCAGCTGTTTTGGTCAAATCAACTGTTTTTAGTCCAAAAACTGCGGTTTATAGTCCAATCAGCTGTTTTTAGTCCAATCAGCTGTTTTTAGTCAAATCAGCTGTTTTTAGTCCAATCAGCTGTTTTTAGTCAAATCAGCTGTTTTAGTCAAATCAGCTGTTTTTAGTCAAATCAGCTGTTTTTAGTCCAATCAGCTGTTTTTAGTCAAATCAACTGTTTTTAGTCCAATCAGCTATTTTTAGTCCAATCAGCTGTTTTTAGTCCAATCAGCTGTTTTTAGTCCAATCAGCCGTTTTTAGTCAAATCAGCTGTTCCAGTCAAATCAGCTGTTTTTAGTCCAATCACCTGTTTTTAGTCCAATCAGCTGTTTTTAGTAAAATCAGCTGTTTTTAGTCAAATCAGCTGTTTTTAGTCAAATGTGCTGTTTTAGTCAAATCGGCTGTTTTTAGTCCAATCAGCTGTTTTTAGTCAAATCAGCTTCTTTTAGTCCAATCAGCAGGTTTTAGTCCAATCAGCTGTTTTTTGTCCAATCAGCGTTTTATAGTCCAATCAGCTGTTTTTAGTCCAATAAGCTGTATTTAGTCAAATCAGCTGTTTTAGTCAAATCAGCAGTTTTTAGGCAAATCAGCTGTTTTTAGTCAAATCAGCTGTTTTTAGTCCAATCAGCTGTTTTTAGTCAAATCAGCTGTTTTTAGTCAAATCAGCTGTTTTTAGTCCAATCAACTGTTTTTATCCCAATCAGCTGTTTTTAGTCCAATCAACTGTTTTTAGTCAAATCAGCTGTTTTAGTCAAATCCGCTGTTTTAGTCAAATCAGCTGTTTTAGTCCAATCAGCTGTTTTTAGTCCAATGAGCTGTTTTTAGTCAAATCAGCTGTTTCTAGTCCAATCAGCTGTTTTTAGTCTAATCAGCTGTTTTTAGTAAAATCAGCTGTTTATTGTCAAATCAGCTGTTTTTTGTCAAATCAGCTGTTTTAGTCCAATCAGCTGTTTTTTAGTCCAATCAGCTGGTTTTAGTCAAATCAGCTGTTTTAGTCCAATCAGCTGTTTTTAGTCCAATCAGCTGTTTATAGTAAAATCAGCTGTTTTAGTCTAATCAGCTGTTCTTAGTCCAATCAGCTGTTTTTAGTCCAATCAGCTGTTTTAGTCAAATCAGCTGTTTTTAATCAAATCAGCTGTTTTTAGTCCAATCAGCTGTTTTTAGTCCAATCAGCGGTTATTAGTCCAATCAGCTGTTTTTAGTCCAATCAGCTGTTTTTAGTCAAATCAGCTGTTTTTAGTCAAATCAGCTGTTTCTAGTCCAATCAGCTGTTTTTAGTTCAATCAGCTGTTTTTAGTCCAATCAGCTGTTTTTAGTCCAATCAGCTGTTTTTAGTCAAATCAGCTGTTTTAGTCAAATCAGCTGTTTTTAGTCCAATCAGCAGTTTTTTAGTCAAATCAGCTGTTTTTAGTCCAATCAGCTGTTTTTAGTCAAATCAGCTTTTTTAGTCAAATCGGCTGTTTTAGTCAAATCAGCTGTTTTAGTCCAATCAGCTGTTTTTAGTCCAATCAGCAGTTTTTAGTCAAATCAGCTGTTTTTAGTCCAATCAGCTGTTTTTAGTCCAATCAGCTGTTTTTAGTCAAATCAGCTGTTTATAGTCAAATCAGCTGTTTTTAGTAAAATCAGCTGTTTTAGTCCAATCAGCTGTTTTTAGTCCAATCAGTTGTTTTTAGTCAAATCAGCTGTTTTTAGTCGAATCACCTGTTTTTAATCAAATCAGATGTTTTTAGTCGAATCAGCTGTTTTTAGTCAAATCAGCTGTTTTTAGTCCAATCAGCTGTTTTTAGTCAAATCAGCTGTTTTAGTCAAATCAGCTATTTTAGTCTAATCAGCTGTTTTTAGTTCAATCAGCTGTTTTTTGTCCAATCAGCTGTTTTAGTCAAATCAGCTGTTTTTAGTCCAATCAGCTGTTTTAGTCAAATCAGCTGTTTTAGTCAAATCAGCTGTTTTTAGTCCAATCAGCGGTTTTTAGTCCAATCAGCTGTTTTTAGTCAAATCAATTGTTTATAGTCAAATCAGCTGTTTTTTGTCAAATCAGCTGTTTTAGTCCAATCAGCTGTTTTTAGTCCAATCAGCTGTTTTTAGTCAAATCAACTGTTTTTAGTCCAATCAGTTGTTTATAGTCCAATCAGCTGTTTTTAGTCAAATCAGCTGTTTTAGTCCAATCAGCTGTTTTTAGTCCAATCAGCTGTTTTTAGTCAAATCAACTGTTTTTAGTCCAATCAGCTGTTTATAGTCCAATCAGCTGTTTCTAGTCCAATCAGCTGTTTTTAGTTCAATCAGCTGTTTTTAGTCCAATCAGCTGTTTTTAGTCCAATCAGCTGTTTTTAGTCAAATCAGCTGTTTTAGTCAAATCAGCTGTTTTTAGTCCAATCAGCTGTTTTTGTCCAATTAGCTGTTTTAGCCCAATCAGCTGTTTTTAGTCCAATCAACTGTTTTTAGTCAAATCAGCTGTTTTAGTCAAATCCGCTGTTTTAGTCAAATCCGCTGTTTTAGTCCAATCAGCTGTTTTTAGTCCAATGAGCTGTTTTTAGTCAAATCAGCTGTTTCTAGTCCAATCAGCTGTTTTTAGTCCAATCAGCTGTTTTTAGTCAAATCAGCTGTTTATTGTCAAATCAGCTGTTTTTTGTCAAATCAGCTGTTTTAGTCCAATCAGCTGTTTTTAGTCCAATCAGCTGTTTTAGTCAAATCAGCTGTTTTCAGTCGAATCAGCTGTTTTTAGTCAAATCAGCTGTTTTTAGTCGAATCAGCTGGTTTTAGTCAAATCAGCTGTTTTAGTCCAATCAGCTGTTTTTAGTCCAATCAGCTGTTTATAGTAAAATCAGCTTTTTTAGTCTAATCAGCTGTTCTTAGTCCAATCAGCTGTTTTTAGTCCAATCAGCTGTTTTAGTCAAATCAGCTGTTTTTAATCAAATCAGCTGTTTTTAGTCCAATCAGCTGTTTTCAGTCCAATCAGCGGTTATTAGTCCAATCAGCTGTTTTTAGTCCAATCAGCTGTATTTAGTCAAATCAGCAGTTTTAGTCAAATCAGCTGTTTTAGTCTAATCTGCTGTTTTTAGTCAAATCAGCTGTTTTTAGTCCAATCAGCTGTTTTTAGTCAAATCAGCTGATTTAGTCCTATTAGCAGTTTTTAGTCAAATCAGCTGTTTTTAATCCAATCAGCTGTTTTTAGTCCAATCAGCTGTTTTAGTCAAATCAGCTGTTTTTAGTCCAATCAGCTGTTTTTAGTCCAATCAGCTGTTTTAGTCAAATCCGCTGTTTTTAGTCCAATCAGCTGTTTTTAGTCAAATCAGCTGTTTTTAGTCAAATCAGCTGATTTAGTCCAATCAGCAGTTTTTAGTCAAATCAGCTGTTTTTAGTCCAATCAGCTGTTTTTAGTCAAATCAGCTTTTTTAGTCAAATCGGCTGTTTTAGTCAAATCTGCTGTTTTAGTCCAATCAGCTGTTTTTAGTCCAATCAGCTGTTTTTAGTCCAATCAGCTGTTTTTTAGTCAAATCAGCTGTTTATAGTCAAATCAGCTGTTTTTAGTGTAATCAGCTGTTTTAGTCCAATCAGCTGTTTCTAGTCCAATCAGCTGTTTTTAGTAAAATCAGCTGTTTTTAGTCGAATCAGCTGTTTTTAGTCAAATCAGATGTTTTTAGTCGAATGAGCTGTTTTTAGTCCAATCAGCTGTTTTTAGTCCAATCAGCTGTTTTTAGTCAAATCAGCTGTTTTAGTCAAATCAGCTGTTTTTAGTCTAATCACCTGTTTTTAGTCCAATCAGCTGTTTTTTGTCCAATCAGCTGTTTTAGTCAAATCAGCTGTTTTTAGTCCAATCAGCTGTTTTAGTCAAATCAGCTGTTTTAGTCAAATCAGCTGTTTTTAGTCCAATCAGCGGTTTTTAGTCCAATCAGCTGTTTTTAGTCAAATCAGCTGTT
>NC_090758.1:4835491-4850491 GCF_036898095.1 Palaemon carinicauda
ATGTCTATAGATCCCCCTTATTTATTTCCTGGGTTTGTTTAAAGAGATTTTATTAAACGAAGAAAAAAAAACTCTTGCATAAAGATTAATCTGAAATTACAAGATGAGGTTTGCTGATTATACACCAGTGTGGTTCTCTCTCTCTCTCTCTCTCTCTCTCTCTCTCTCTCTCTCAAATAGCTTAAGTCAAGCAAAGATAAAATTTATCTCTTTCCAGATAGGCTGAAACAGAAGTCAACACACATCTTGAATTATTCTGCTTAATTTTTTTTTTCGACAATGAATTTATCTTATCTCAAAAAAGAAAAAACTAGTATATTTTCTTAGTTTTTTTTTTATGAAAACTTAAAAATGAAGAAAAAATACATTATTAGCAGATGAATAATATTTGATAACCTTGAGATCCAGACGGGGTGGAGAGTGTAAACATTTCCTTGAGTTGCCAAGTATGGATTAGGAAATTGTTGCCAGTTGTTACCACAGAATATTAGCCGCTTTTATTTGTTTAACTCTTGTTGTATATTCCACTCTTTATATAATATGTATATTGTATTATCTATATTTTAAACTTCCTTATATGCATAGGATTTACTCTATATTTATATTTAATTTTTTCTTTATAAATAATATATGAGATTTGGGGGAATAAAAATAATAAGCAGTTGCCTCACGCCTCTTGACAGAAAGGCTCATTAGCTATTAACTTTAGCAATATGCATATTAGTGTCGTATACTAAGCTTTAGGAAATTTTTATAATAAAGATTATAAAATAAAAGTAAATGATGAATGGTTAGATAAATATATATACCAAAGAAATTCAAGGATAAAAAATATTTAACCTATATAGTTTTTAAAGGCTTACGATGCACACCTTTGAGAAAAGAGTTATTAATAGGTTTAAAATATTTGTATGAAAATGACGTATTGTTGTAGAGACTATTTTACATAATAATCTGGATAATGGCTGAAAAAGATGATGAGAACAATGTTTATTAAAGGAATGAAAAAAATAACATCATATAAGCTTTAGGCGAAATTTCAAGCAAAAAATTAAATGCATATTCTTATGAAGTATATTTAGGAGAGAGAGAGAGAGAGAGAGAGAGAGAGAGAGAGAGAGAGAGAGAGAGATAATGCCTTTGAACCGTCTCACCATTCTTATGATAAAACACAAATCTACCAAGGAGGAAGAGTGAGATAATGGCAAAAAAATCCAGCTATTTTTAATGGTAGAAAGAGAGAGAGAGAGAGAGAGAGAGAGAGAGAAGAGAGAGAGAGAGAGAGAGAGAGAGAGAGAGAGAGAGAGAGAGAGAGAGAGCAGAATGTTTCTTATAATAAAGACCGACATGAACACCTGTTCCCCTAATTTGGAACGTGATGTGAAAAAGGAAAAAGAGGTACAGTCTCCCTAGGAGAGAGAGAGAGAGAGAGAGAGAGAGAGAGAGAGAGAGAGATTAAGTTATATATATATATATATGTGTGTGTATATATATATATATATATATATGATTATTCACAATATCAAAAGGAGAGAGAGAGAGAGAGAGAGAGAGAGAGAGAGAGATTTTGGCTTTTTTGAGGATGTATTTATATTTCCATTGATGATATAATATTCTCTAATTTAACAGAGCCATAATTTCTTTTGCTCCCTCTCTATCCCTCTCTTTCACTCTCGCTTCATTAAACTATATCCCAAATCTGTTTTGTAAAAATTCTCTCTCTCTCTCTCTCTCTCTCTCTCTCTCTCTCTCTCTCTCTCTCATGAAATTACCTAAAATCTCTTATCCATCACCAGTTGACTTAAATACATTCATAAACAAAAAGGAATTACTCTTATCTCTTCTCGCAATGAGAGATGAGATCAAATAATAATGATAATAATAATAATAATAAAAATTATAATAATAGTTAAAATAATTTTTCCCAGCAAATAAGTATGAGTAATCTGCTCCTGGGAATAGTAATATTATATAGAACTTTATTTTGATATGCAATGTCAGTTGTAATTAGATTTAAAAAATAACAAACTATTATCCTAACAATCAACTTAATTTAAAAATAAAAAAATTATTTTGTTCAAATCAACTATGTTAACTGTGAAATTTCAGGATATTCTATTTTTTTAGCTCGAATATTTCCTTTATACAGATTACAAAAAACTTGAAATAATGAGAGAGAGAGAGAGAGAGAGAGGAGAGAGGAGAGAGAGAGAGAAAGGATAGGACTGTGAGACAAAAAGTTGTTCTCATTCCTAATGACTTTGAGCCGGGAAATATATGGGAATTGAAATGAAAACGGTATGAAATGACAGAAATCTCTTTATTATTATTATTATTATTATTACACCCTTTTAATCCCCACTCAAGAAGCAGTTCATCACTCGACCGAAGAGAATATCTCATCCTTTTTTCAAAATCGTTTGCAAAACTTTGCAGAAAGGTATTTTGCACTTATGGTTAATAAGCTTAATTACTTTTGGCTCTGCAGATTATGAAATGGTAAAATCTTGAATCTTATCTCTCATTGCAAGGAGCAATAAATGAAGTCATCTTCTTTTTATTAATGTGTTTAAGAAACAAGTGATGAATAAGAGATATTAGGTAATTTTATGAAAGAGAGAGAGAGAGAGAGAGAGAGAGAGAGAGAGAGAGAGAGAGAGAGAGAGAGAGAGAGAGAGAGAGTTAATATATACTCTCTCTCTCTCTCTCTCTCTCTCTCTCTCTCTCTCTATATATATATATATATATATATGTATATATATATGTATATATATATATATATATATATATATATATATATATATATATATATATATATATATATATTATTTGTGTGTATATATATGTGTATATATACATTTATGAATATATATATATATATATATATATATATATATATATATATATATATATATATATATATATATATATATACATATCAATTTCCATTTTATAGATTAATTTCGTTTTTGTATACTCTCTTTCTCTTTTATGTATATAATAACAACAGAAAACTGATCTAATCTTTCAAAACATGTTAAAATGTTCCTTATTCTCTCTTCAATGGAAGATAAGTTAGATTATTATACATTAGATAAGTAAGACTTTGGGAACGTGAGCCAACCTTCACATCCTCCTTTTTCATGAATGATCAGATAACAAGAAAAATGGTTTGAGGAAAATTGCAGGTGCCAAATGTATGATGAGTTGTTAATTATATTTGGCCTTGTGGCCATATACAATATGGTGATTCACTGTCTAGTTATTTGTAGATGCCAAGTATTGGTGGGTTTTGCCATATCCTGACTGACCAGTTGCCAGATATTAATTAAGGATTTGGTGTTTGGCCAACAATAGTTAAATGCATTCTTATTGAGTTGCCATTTATACATATTCTATTTGCCATATAAAATATGCTGATTACCTGTGTAATTATGTCAAGACCAGAAATTTCTTGGGTTTTGCCATATTCTGACACACCACCAGTTGCTTGATTTTCATTAAAACTATTGGTGTTTGGTGAATTTCTAGATATATTTAGTTTAACTGCCATATCAAATATTCTTATTCACTGTATATTTGTGTCTGGATGCCAGATATTTTTCGGGTTTTGTGATATCCTGATAGACCAGTTGCCAAATATTCATTAAAACAATTGTTGTTGAGCAAAATGTAGAGTTGCTAGTTACATTTGGCCTCATTACCATATGTAATATGCTGATTCACTGAGTATTTAAGTCTAGATGCCAGATATTAGATGGGGTTTGCCATATTCTGACAGTCCAGTTGTTTGATATTCATTGGAACTATTGGTGTTTGGGATAAATAGTTAGAGGAATTCTTGTTGGGTAGCCAGTTATATTTGATCTAGTTACCTTGTATAATAGCTGAGCAACTGTGTATTTGAGTCTAATTACCACCTTCAGTTGAGATTTTCCATATCTTACCAGATCTGTTTCTAGTTATTTATTAAAGCATTTGGTTTTGATGAAAATTATTAGAAGAATTCCTGTTGAGTAGCCAGTTATATCTAGTCTAGCTCACAAATAAAATATAGTAAGCCATCGTACAATATGTTTAGTTATGAGGTATTTATGGGAATTGGCAAGTTTTAGATATTCTTTGAAATAACTGATATTCGTCAAATATTGTTAGAAAAATTCCTGTTGGATTACTCGATTTAACGATATACAATATGGGGAGTCGCAGGGTTTCGATGACTAGTGTTATAATATTTGTCAAGTCTGGTTATCATATAGCCATTATAACAATTGTTGAATGACAAAAAGGGTTTCATAAATTCAATTTAATTTAGTTTTTGGGTTTCCAGACACAGTATGGTATTATGCTGTGTATTCTATAACCTGTCGTTGCTGCAAAGATTCCAGGCGAAATAAGCCACACCCCCTGATGACGTCTTAGCCAATCACGTTGTTTCCCATGTAAGTGGTGGTCATAATACAGCTCCTGTGGGACACAACTTTACTGGCAACGACCTCATGAGGAGGTAGAGCTAACGTGGGAGATAATTTGATCGGCTATGACGTCATCAGGAGGTGGAGCTAACGTGGAAGATAACTTGATTGGCTAGGACGTCATGAGGGGGTGGAGCTAACGTGGGAGATAACTTGATTGGCTAGGACGTCATGAGGGGGTGGAGCTAACGTGGGAGATAACTTGATTGGTTATGACATCATCAGAGGGTGGGGCTTATTTCGCCCGGAATCTCTGTGGCGACTATAGGTGACATATTTCTTGGGATTGGCCATATTCTGTATTTCAGTTGCCATATATCCATTATTAGGCTATTGTTTGGCAAATAATTTAAAGAGGATTTCATGTGTTTAATTTACTTGAGTTTCCAAATGTTATTTGAGAGTTATCTTATAATATATATCAGGTTGATTCATGATCTTGGGACTGTGTTTTATAATTTCAACCAGGTAGTTACATAGCTTTATAGAATTAACGTTTGTCATATCTCCATTGATTATTCTGATGGATATTATTTCATGGGTTAACAAATCCTTTCTTTCTAGATATCAGATTTATTTACAAAGGTTACCAGAAGTTGCAAGAGTTTTTCAGATATAATTATAAGTGACTTTTCAATTACCATATATATTTTTTGAAGTTAATCCATTTTCCAGCAAGTTATTTTGAGAAGTTGTCAGGTCACATACGACATGGATACCTAATACATATTTTCAGGAATTAGGTATTTTGGTCTTCTAGGAGGACACTCCAAAATCAAACCATTGTTCTCTAATCTTGGGTGGTGCCATAGCCTCTAAACCAATACCTTCCATTGTCTTGGGTTAGATTTCTCTTGCTTGTGGGTACACTTGAACACACTATCTTATGTTATTTCTCTTCCTCTTGATTTTTTTTAAGTTTTAGTAGATGTAATTTAAGGTTGTTACTGTTCTTAAGATATTTTATCTTAATTGTCCATTAGTTCTTTTTTACTATGTTTAATTTCTTGTTTCCTTTCTTCACCTGGCTATTTTTCTCTGTTGGAGCCCTTGAGTTCATAGCATCATGCTTTTCCAACTAGGGTTGTTGTAGCTTGGCTTGTAATAATAATAATAATAATAATAATAACAATAATAATAATAATAATGATAATAATAATAATAATAATAATAATAATAATAATAATAATAATAATAATAATAATAATAATAATAATAATAATAATAAGCTAAATTTCCTAACAATAACAGTTATCTATCTCACCATATAAATTTCCTACAAAACCTTAAGAAGAAAACCCAAGAAAAACATTTACATACACCAAATTCTGGCAAGTGCAAAATCCTAAAACCAACCAGAAACGAAAAAATTACTTTTCGAATTATTTCAAAAGGGAAACTCGAAATGATACAGTGTTTACTTTCCCCTGGCAGTTCTCTCAGTTGGCATTGTGTTCCTTCGTCCATGGAAAACACTCTTTTTCCAGCTCTGGGTTTTGCTGGAAGAGAAGGAGAAGCTACGGTCATTTACCAGTGATATTAGTATCGTTTCTTAAATGAAGTTTTGTGTTATATGTATATGTATATATATATATATATATATATATATATATATATATATATATATATATATATATATATATATAACGGATTTTGAGCGAAGCGAAAAATCTATTTTTGGGTGAGATGGCCATGTCGTCCTGATGGAAGTTCCTATAGGGTAGCTTCCTAGGGTATATTACAACTACGGCGATATTCCCAGAGAATTTACCTTAAGGTACCAGAATTCTAACTCCTGGAGCGAGTATCCCTCGTGAAAGGGATATCGCGACATATCAGAGGACGTATTCTAGACACGTCACATGGCAATCTACGACCTGGACAGAGATTTCGTCTCGTAGGAGGTGATTGACGAGATACGAATTCGGGAAAGAAAAAGGGGAGCCGCTCCCAAGGCTTCCCTATCCCCCGATTCGTATGCGTGCCTGGCGCCAATCCTGGCGCCATCTGTATTCCTTGTAGCGTACACGAGGTGCTACAGATACTGTATGTAGGGAGGGGTCCTACAGCCCTTTCTTAGAAAGGCAAGGGCGGGTCCATCAGGACGACATGGCCATCTCACCCAAAAATAGATTTTTCGCTTCGCTCAAAATCCGTTTTTTGGGCTCAAGCCATGTCGTCCTGATGGAAGTGTACCAGAGCATTACTGTATCTGTGGATTCTCAGAACGTGCCGTACTCCCCGGAGGTAATTTTTTCCCGGTCGACTAGACCTAGAGACCTAAGAGGTTACCGTTATACATCTTTTCAACTAACTATAAACTATGTTAGAGCTTCCTGCCCCCTACAGGGAAGAGTCCTACTAGACTCTGGAAAGTCTCGAAGAGTACATATATCTATGTATGAATACCAGGCAAGTAAATATAGTGGTCTCGCCCTATATTAAGTAAAGCATAGTTTGTATAGAACCACTGCGTCAATATATATTGACCAGTAATCCGCACAATACTTGTATTGGACAAAGGTTTATATCCGCATAGGAAGAAACTAATAAAACCGCCCTCGTCCCTTTATGGGACGGAGTCCTCCCATTAGGGGACTACATAAACCAATGTAACATAGCTTGCATAACAGAACAATTCTATCAGAATTATCCCAGATAAGATACATAGAATTAAAATGCTCAATTATACCAATAAATTGACACAGGTGAAAGAGACGCAAGGTTCTCAAGAACAAGTTTATTGACAGATAATAAACAGACAGGTTAACAACGAATATATATATATATATATATATATAAAAGAGGATAACCCAAAACTTTAAGCATAAGTATGATAGTAAACAGAACTTGTTTATCTGAAAGAAAAACCATTAAACACCACTTTAATAAGATACCAAGGTATCAAGTCATAAAAGTCTGTATTACAAATCAATCACATTAGCGTTAGAAACGCTCGGCACACATGTCTGAACTTATGCTAGGTTCACCTTTGAAAGAAGGAACAGTCTATATGGGCACTTGGTGCCCTCATTTAGTTTGTAGTACAGTATGTACCTACACACTCACCCTGGACTTAATCGTCCCAATTAAGACCACTGTTCCTCGCAGAGTTAAACAGTAGGGTTAACTACACGACCCACTGCTACCACAGTTCTCTTAAGTTCCTCTACTTGCTTCGCATAGTGGCGAAAGAACACCCTGGAAGACTTCCAGCCCGTGTATGAACGGAGATGTTCAAAATCCATACAATTAAAGAAATTTAGGGATGAGGCAACTTTCCTCGGATCGTGACCTGCGGGTGTACTGTCAGGATCCGCTCTGCGAATAAAATATGTGATTTTCGCTCTGAGTTGATTCAGAGATAAATTTGAGCCTGATGTTTCTCCCCTGAATAGTTGACCACCCTTGAAGTCTGAAGTTCTACGAAGATAGACCTTTAGGCATTCTACTGGACATAGAGATGCATCTTCTTTCAGAGGGCAGATTCTCCAGGGACCCCACCTGTTGGTGGGTAACTCATTCTTGGCGAGAAACGTAGGATCCGGAAACAGGTTCAGCTCCCCCCCATCCAGGAACTGAACACGACCTGCCTCTCTCGAGAGGGCTACGATCTCACTAACCCTGGCCCCGGACGCGAGTGCAAATAGGAAAATAACTTTTTGCGTCAAATCCTTTAACGCACATTCTTCATTGCTCAACAGGGAGGCGAAATGAAGAACTTTGTCTAAAGACCATGAGATGGGCTTTGGAGGTGCTGAAGGTCTGACCCTAGCGCAGGCTTTCGGAACTTTATTAAAGATCTCGTTACCTAGGTCGATCTGGAAGGCAAATAAAATGGGTCTCATCAAAGCAGATTTACACACTGAAATCGTGTTAGCTGCCAACCCTTGGCCATGGAGGTGGATGAAGAAAGATAAGCAGAAGTCTGTTGAGATCTCCTGCGGATTCTTTGCCTTTACAAAGGCCACCCATTTTCTCCAAGATGACTCATATTGCCTTCTAGTCGATTTGCACTTATATTCCTCTAGGAAGTCTATGCTGGCTTTCGAAATCTCGAAACGCTTTTTCACCGCAAGGGCGAGAAAATCATGAGCTGCAGGGTCCGGGTTTTCTGTAATGAAGCGCAGACAGTCGACTTCTGGACTCGCTGGGTCAGAACTGGATGTGGTAGCGGCACGAACTTCATCTGTAGTTCCAACGCCAAGGGGAACCACATACTGTTCGGCCACTTGTGGGCCACTATTGCCGCTACCCCCCTTGAAGGATCTCAGTTTGTTGAGGACCCTCAACAGAAGGTTGTGAGGAGGGAACAGATAAATCCTGGACCATCTGTTCCAGTCGAGGGACATTGCGTCCACTGCTTCCGCTAAGGGGTCCTCGTACGGGGACACGTACAGGGGCAACTTCTTGTTGTCTTTTGTCGCAAAGAGGTCTATTTGCAGTTCTGGGACTTGATTCAGAACGAAGGAAAATGATCCTGCGTCTAAGGACCATTCCGACTCTATCGGTGTGAACCTGGATAGAGCGTCCGCTGTCATATTGCGGACTCCTTGAAGGTGAACTGCCGACAGGTACCACTTCTTCTTTTCCGCCAATCGGAAAATGGCTAACATCACTTGGTTGAGAGGTGGTGACCTCGACCCTTGTCGATTCAAGCATCTCACAACCACCTCGCTGTCCGTCACCAATCTTATGTGGATCGAGTGACGCGGGGAGACTTTCTTTAAGGTAAGGAGCACTGCCATAGCTTCTAGAAAGTTTATATGAAAGGTCCTGAATAGCTTGGACCAAGTCCCCTGGACTTTTTTCCGATGAGAGTGACCTCCCCATCCCTCCTTTGAGGCGTCTGAGTGAATCGTCATCGACGGGGGAGGTGGCTGAAGAAGAACCGACTTCTTTAGATGTCTGGCTTGGGACCAAGGTCTGAGAAGAGTACGTAGCCGAGGCGGCACTGGTCTTCTCAGGTCTCTTCGCGTGTTTGATGCATACCTTCTCCAAACTCCGGTTGCATCCTTTAGCTGTGCTCTTAGCACTGGGTCTGTCACTGAAGCAAACTGGAGAGAGCCTAGTACCCTCTCCTGTTCGCGTCTTGATATCCTTTCGGAATCTAGAAGTCTCTTGACAGAGCCCGCTATCTCCTTCCTTTTCTTCGTCGGGATGGAGAAACTGTGTGACAAAAGGTCCCAGTGGATTCCCAGCCACTGGAACTTTTGGGATGGAGAAAGTCGAGACTTTTTTCTGTTGATCTTGAAGCCTAGGTACTCTAGGAACTGGATCACCTGACTGGAAGCTTGCAAGCATTCGGTCTCGGATGCTGCCCACACCAGCCAGTCGTCCAGGTAGGCTACTACCTGAATTCCCTTTAGGCGTAATTGTTTGAGAGCTGCGCTCGCAAGCTTCGTGAAAATCCTTGGGGCTATGTTTAGCCCGAATGGCATGGCTCTGAAGGCGTACAGTCTCCGTTGTAGCCTGAACCCTAGGTAGGGGGAGAGTCGACGGCTGATTGGAATGTGCCAATAGGCGTCTGACAAGTCTATAGAGACTGAGTATGCCTTCTTGGGCAGTAAGGTCCTTATGTGTTGCAGTGTTAGCATCTTGAATTTGCAATTCACTATGAACTTGTTGAGTGGCGACAAGTCCAGAATGACTCTGAGCTTTTCCGAGTCTTTCTTGGGAACACAAAACAGCCTCCCTTGGTATTTGATGGACTTCACCTTTCGGATCACCTTTTTCTCCAACAGTTCTTGAACGTACTCCTCCAAAACGGGGGTGGAGTGTTGGAAAAACCGAAGGCACGGGGGTGGAGTGCTGTACCAACTCCAACCCAGTCCATTCTTGAGTAGGCTTTGGGCCCAGGGATCGAAGGTCCAGCGATCCCAAAATTTCATCAGTCTCCCTCCTACCGGTATCGTTTCACTTGGACTGCCGTCCTGAGGTCTTGCCTCCCTGACCACGACCACCTCTGAATCCCCTTCCCCTTGAGGGGCGCCTAGACGAGCCTCTGGCTGCTCCTCTAGGTTTTGCACGAAAGGAAGAAGACTGTCCTTCGAACGTTGGGGTGAATGTGGTTGACTGACCTGGCACAGCCTGGGGTACCCACTGAAAAGTAGTCGGGGTTTGTGCCACCATCTGGGGCACTGGAGGCAAAGGCAATTGCAGTTGCTGTTGCTGTCTATAAGGCTTGGCTGGCCGAGACGGTAGCCTAGTCCTCATATTCTTCCTCTTTGGTTGAGGACCCTCATCCGGGGAAGATTTTCTTTTGATAGCCAGGCCCCACTTCTGGAGAAGGTTTCTATTCTCCACGGCGGCCTTATCAACAACCTCTTTGACCACATCGGTAGGGAAAAGGTCTTTTCCCCAAATGTTGGAAGAGATTAACTTCCTTGGCTCGTGTCTCACCGAAGCCCCGGTGAACACGAACTCCCTGCAAGCTCTCCTTGCCTTGACGAAGCCATAAAGGTCCTTCGTCACTGTGGCTAGGTGAGACTTAGCCACTACCATGAACATTTCATGGACCTTAGGGTCACTTGCCATCGTCTCAAGAGTAGTCTGATGAGACATTGAGGCAGCCAGTCTTTCTTTTGTCTCGAACTCTCTTCGTAAAAGAGATTCGGACAGCTTGGGGAGGTCCTCGCCGAATTGCCGTCCGGCAATATCAGCCTCCAACTTTCCCACTGAGAATGTCAGATGGACATCCTTCCAGTCTTTGTGGTCCATAGGCAGAGCCAGCGACAAGGGTTTACACTCCTCCAGGGAGGGGCAAGGCTTGCCAGCCTCGACTGCCTTTAGGACAGCCGCAAACCCTTTCTGTAAAAAGGGGAAGGCTCTATCAGGAGAGGACACAAAAGAAGGGAGCTTCTTGCTCAATGCAGCTACCTTCGAATTCGAGAAGCCCCTCTCTTTCATCGAGGATGAAAGTAGGGCTTGAGCCTTAGCGTGGTCCATAATAATGACCTCCTTCGGCTCTGTCTCCTCCCTTGAAGCTGGTTCTTTTCTCAGCCGGACATAGCAGTCCGGATATGATGCCTTGCTGGGCCAGAATTCTACCTCCTCTAGGGGAACTGAACCCAGCTTATCCGAGATGACGATCTTTCCAGTCGTCATCGGCATGTGCTCAGCATACCTCTATGGGTTAGCATCTGAGCATATGGGAAGGTCTTTCACATTGAGCCTTTTCTGGGGCCCATGTGATTCTGCCAGGGACTGCATACGCAGTTCCATTGCAGCCGCCTTCTCCTGATTCTCCTTCTGCATTTGTTGGATCATTCCAACAATCGAAGAGAGGGCCTGTCCCAGTTCTACTGGGAGACCAGCCGATGTTGAGGGGATAGGCTCCGGCATCTGAACCGGAGTAGCCGACACCTCGTCGACCTCATCCTCTACGACATCCGGGGTTTGAACTTGATCCTGACCTTCTGCCAGGAGGTCTTCTTCCAAACGTTCGTCCAGGTCAGACATCCTGTCATCCAACTGGATGTCTTGCATCGCGACTGCGACTTCCACGTCCACCTGGACTTGATCTTGAGGGATCTCCTCTTGAGGCTGGGGAATCACTGCCTCAGCTGATGCCTGGGGAAAAAGATACGCCCTCATCTTCTCACTTGGAAGATAAGGGCCAGAGGTGTTCTTCTTGAAGCCCCTTACCCAAGTACGAAGCTTTTCCCTTGCTATATCCCTTGATTCCGCCGTTCTAGGGGAATCAAAAGCCTCAGTAATCAGGTTAGTGCATACAGTACATACCTGAGGTTCCAATACTGGAGATCATCCTTGGAGACAGCGCATGCTGCGTGTCTCCTACAACACTCATGTCCGCAGAGGTTCTTGCTGCGGACATTGCAGAAAACATTTCCGCACTTCGGGGGGTCCTCCTGTAAAGAGAAGAAATTTCCATGAGTATCAAGTGAACTATGTATCACTGGATATGCATAGTATAGCATAACAATTCATAAAGGAAAGACACACACTTGTGTTTCCCTCACAACCCATTGTTGCAGCCTTCCAGATAATAAAATCAAAATGGTTTATCTCTTCTAGAGTAACCAATGCAAGGTTTCCAGAGGAAACAGGTGGAGCTCACACCTAGGCAATGATTTTAAAATCCTGGATAATAGACAGGGAAGAACTCTGCTTCCTATCTGAGGGCAACAGCAAAGGGCTGTGCAAGAAAACACAATAGTGTTAGAAGATACAGTGCTGTACCTAAACCTTTACTATAGTTTTCTTCTTACTGTATATGCTATACAGAAGAATACTAGTACAGTATAGGAGGATGTATGCCGGCCTGCCTTTGCCGGCCGGCACACACCACAACTAGCTTTAAAGTATACTACTTAACAGCTATAGGGCGGCAGCACTCTGGTTCAAATGCCTGTGCCGGTCGGCAGCAACTGCTGGCCGGTAACAGCCAGTGTTGGCCGGCAATGGCTGCCGGCCAGCAACTACACAAGGTAGTACCCAGCTGCCGGCCACACTCTTGGTGACCGGCAGACCAGGACTGACATAAGCCGGCCGGCAAAGGTACAAGACCGATGCCAGCCGGCAGCAAAAGAACCAGAAGACTACACCTGCCCGGCTGCCGGCCTCATAGGCCGGCAGCCGGCCTCATAGGCCGGCAGCCGGGACAGGTACAGCACTAGAAGAAAATAGAATGGATGCCGGGATAAGAGTGTACATAACCCCCCAAGCCCGGCAACCGAAAGAGTGCATATAAGGAAGGGGAGAAACTAATTCAGGCTTCCTTGACCAATGCCGTCCGGCTCTGCCGGCAGGCATGGATGAGGCACCAAGAGAGGTCCGGGCAGCACTCGAAAACATAAGACCCTTGCCGGCCAGCATCTCTGCCGGCCGGCAATGGGCTGAGTCAATTCCACATCCCAACCTATACTAGGTCCAGAAGTAGAACGACGTACAGTACAGTAAGACCCCTGCCGGCCAGCTCTGCCGGCCGGCAAGGTACAGTACAGTAATGGCTAGGCCATTACGGAGATAGAGGGGGAAGGGACAAGAGGGTCCTGCCAACCTTGCTTTAGTGACAGATCACCCGCAGCCAAGAAACTTGTCTTAGCCTAAGGGAGATCTAAGGGAAAAGGCCAGCAATACTTGCCAGCTTCCAGAGCACCAAAGCAAGGAAGGCGTTGCTACTCCCAAGGGAAGAACTTTTCCTCCCCCGAGAACAGCAACAGGATTTAGTCTGGTCGATCACAAAAGAAGGAATCATAACTTACAGAAACCTTCGGTAGTGACCTAAGGGAGCTAAGCTCCCTTTGTAAGTGTTAGGTCAGCGAGGGGGACTCTGCCCCAAGCCAGACAACACGGACTCAGACTAAAAACTCTGTTGTTCTGTCCCTCTTTGAACCAGACTTACTGGAACAGGAAGGTACAGTAACACCCTAGTATAGTTTTATCGAAAATAAATTCGGAAAAAACCACTTAGGGATAAGCCCAAGGCTTAAACAGAGGGAAAGGGATTGCATACCTTCTCCGAAGAAAAGAAAGCAACCGGGGAGTATGATAAAGTATACTAAGGCTCCATAAGCAATTAGCCTAGGCACCAAGAGAATCGATTACCTAATTCACCGAAACTCACACGTATACAATCTTGGAAATATTCCACACAGTCTAAAATGTATAAAATATAGCCTAAAGCTTCAATAAAATTTTGATTACACTCGGAAAAACCAAAATCATGCATGAAGTACTAGGACCAAACGACTAGGCTACATGGCCTAGCGTAGGCCAGAATGGCGAATACTTCGCCAAATAATACTAAGCACGAAAGGAAATCCTATGTAAAGCTAAATAGCTAAAATTTATTAAAGCAAAACAACCAGGAATGTCACTCTGACTAACTAATTTATACCTAGCGAGTGACAGTGTCCAGGACACCTCTGGTAGGCTACGGCTCTTGTATCAAAGATTAATCCTATTAATCACTCAAAATTTTACCAAGAGCCTACATTTATACATAACAGACACTATACTCAACTTATCCGAGGCCAACAAAGACGGAGAAGCCATGAAAAGCCGAATAAATCCAAGATTTGCGAGAAAAACAGGAAAAAACACCGAGTTGTTAAGCTACGCAAAAAGGAATGCAGAGGGCGCCAGGATTGGCGCCAGGCACGCATACGAATCGGGGGATAGGGAAGCCTTGGGAGCGGCTCCCCTTTTTCTTTCCCGAATTCGTATCTCGTCAATCACCTCCTACGAAACGAAATCTCTGTCCAGGTCGTAGATTGCCATGTGACGTGTCTAGAATACGTCCTCTGATATGTCGCGATATCCCTTTCACGAGGGATACTCGCTCCAGGAGTTAGAATTCTGGTACCTTAAGGTAAATTCTCTGGGAATATCGCCGTAGTTGTAATATACCCTAGGAAGCTACCCTATAGGAACTTCCATCAGGACGACATGGCTTGAGCCCAAATATATATATATATATATATATATATATATATATATATATATATATATATAAATATATATATATATATATATATATATATATATATATATATATATA
>NC_090758.1:4857991-4860491 GCF_036898095.1 Palaemon carinicauda
ATAACAATCATTTGATCCATATTAATAATCTGATTTGCATCGTCTGACCTACGATTGTACATAACGCCCTTTTCTTATATTTTCATTATTGCTAAATCTTTTATTATATGAGAAAGAGTAAAATAATAGAAACAAAAATAAGGATTAAGACTTCGATGAACGCAAGTTTCCAGCCCTTTGGTAATTAATAAACGTAATTTCCCAGGTCTTTGTCACTGAATGAACTTAACTTGCCAGCCCTCTGTCATAGAATGAATGCAACTTTCCCGAACCTTTGGCATTGAATGAACGTATCTTACTAGCCCTTTGGTATTGTATGAACGCATCTCTTCAGCCATTTGGCATTGCATTAACACAACATTACAGAACCTTTGGTATTGAATAAACGCTACTTTTCAGCCCTCTGGCATTGCACGAACACAAATTACCAAACCTTTTGCATTGAATGGGGGCAACTTTCCAGAACATTTGGTATTGAAGGAACGCAATTTTCCAGAAGCTTTGTTATTGAAAGAACGAAACTTTCCTGCAATTTGGCATTGTATGAACGCAGCTTTCCAGAACCTTTGGCATTGCATGGATGCATCTTTCCAGCCCTTTGGTATTCCATGAACACAAATTTCCAGCCCTCTGGCATTGCATGAACGCAACTTTCCAGAAACTTTGGCATTGAATGAATGGAACTTTCCAGCCCTTTGGCATTGCATAAATTCAACTTTCCAGAATGTTTGGCTTTGAATGAACCCAACTTTCCACCACTGTGTCATTGAATGAATGCAACTTCCCAGACCTTTGGTATTGCATGAACGCAACTTTCCATCCATTTGGCTTTGCATGAACGCAACATTCAAGAACCTTTGGCATTGAATGAATGCCACTTTTCAGCCCTTTGGCATTACATGAAAACGAATTTCAAGCCTCTTGGCATTGTATGAACGCAACTTTCAAGAACCCTTGGCATTGAATGAACGTAGCTTTACAGCTCTTTGGCAATGCATGAACTTAACTTTCCAGAATCTTTGGCATGGGATGAATGCAACTTTCCAGACCTTTGTTATCAAATGAATGCAACTTTCCAGCCCTATGGCATTGAATGAACCTAACTTTCCTGCCCTTTGTCACTGAATAAACGCAAACTTCCCACACCTTTGGTATTGCATAAACGGAACTTTCCAGCCATATGGTAATGCATGAACGTAACTTTTCTGAACCTTTGGCACTGAATGAACACAACTTTCCATCTATTTGTCATTTCATGAACGACACATTCCAGAGCCTTTGACATTGAATGACTATTTTCCAGACCTTTGACATTTCACGAACACAAATTTCAAGCCCTTTGGCATAGAATGAACGCAACTTCCCAGCCCTTTGTCATCAAATGAACACAACTTCCCAGCCATTAGGCATTGAATGGATCTAACCTCCCAGTCCTTTGTTATAGTATAAACACAACTTTCCATCCATTTGGCATTGCATGAATGCATCATTCCAGAACCTTTGGCATTGAATGAATGCCACTTTCTAGCCCTTTGGCATTGCATGAAAACAAATTTATAGCCCTTTGGGATTGCATGAAAGCAACTCTCCAACACATTTGGCATTGAATGAATGAAACTTTCCAGGCCTTTGGCATTGTATTCGTGCACTTTTCCAAAACTTTGGCATTGACTGAACGCAACTTTCCAGCCCTTGGTCATCGAATGTAAACAACTTTCCAGCCCTCTCTCATTGAAGAAACCCAGCTTTCCAGCCCTTTGTCATCGAATGAACACAACTTTTTAGCCCTTTGGCATTGAATGAATCCACCTTGTCAGCCTTTTGTCATGGAATGAACCCACCTTCCTGGCCCTTTGTCATTGAAGAAACAGAACTTTCCAGCCCTTTGTCATTGAATGAACGCTACTTTTCAGACATTTGGCATTGCATGAACACAACTTTCCAAAACCTTTGGCATTGAATGAATGCAACTTTCGAGGCCTTTGGCTTTGAATGAACCCCATTTTCCAGCCCTTTGTCATTAAATGAATGCAACTCACCAGCCTTTTGGCATTGCATGAACCCAACTTTCCAGCCCTTTGGCATTGAATGAACCCAACGTTAAACCACTTTGTCATCAAATGAATAACAACTTCGCAGCTCTTTGCTATTGAATGAATGAAACTTTCCAGCTATTTGAAATCGCGTGAATCAAACTTTCTAGAACCTTTGACCTCGAATAAACGCAGCTTTCCAGCCCTTACTCATCGAATGAATTCTACATTCCAGACCTTTGGCATTGAAGGAAAGCAATTTTCCAGAGACGTTGGGATTGCATAAACGCAACTTTAAAGGTTTTAAAGGTTTAAAGGTCGCTCATGAATGGCAGAGGAAAGGGACAGTGACATTGCCCTATTAATCAGGACAATGCCTTAGAGACTGACCATATATTATATGATCAGCGCCCAAGCCTCCTCTCCACCCAAGCAAGGACCAGGAAAGCCCAGGCAGTGGCTGCCTA
>NC_090758.1:4867991-4890491 GCF_036898095.1 Palaemon carinicauda
ATATATATATATATATATAATATATATATATATATATAAATATATATATATATGTATATATATATATATATATATATATATATATATATATATATATATATATATATATATGTATATATATATATATATATATATACTATATATATATATATATATATATATATATATATATATATATATATTTATATATATATATATATATTTTTGGGCTCAAGCCATGTCGTCCTGATGGAAGTTCCTATAGGGTAGCTTCCTAGGGTATATTACAACTACGGCGATATTCCCAGAGAATTTACCTTAAGGTACCAGAATTCAAACTCCTGGAGCGAATATCCCTCCTGAAAGGGATATCGCGACATATCAGAGGACGTATTCTTGACACGCCACGTGGCAATCTGCATCCCGAAAAGAGATTTCGTCTCGCAGGGGGCAGTTGGCAAGAAACGAATTCGGGAAAGAAAAAGGGGGAGCCGCTCCCAAGGCTCCCTATCTCCCGATTCGTAAGCGTGCCTGGCGCCAATCCTGGTGCCATCTGTATTCCTTTTTGCGTAGCTTAACAACTCGGTGTTTTTTCCTGTGTTTCTCGCAAATCTTGGATTTATTCTGCTTTTCATGGCTTCTCCGTCTTCTTCGGCCTCTGATAAGTTGAGTACCATGTCTTTTATGTATAAATGTAGGCTCTTGGTAAATTTTTAAGTGATTAATAGGATTAATCTTTGTTACAAGAGCCGTAGCCTACCGGAGGCGTCATGGACGCTGTCGCTCCCTAGGTATAAGTTTAGTTAGTCAGAGCGACATTCCCGGTTGTTTTGCTTTAATAAATTTTAGCTATTTATCATTACATAGGATTTCCTTTCGTGCTTAGTATTATTTTGGCGAAGTATTCCCCATTCTGGCCTACGCTAGGCCATGTAGCCTAGTCGTTTGGTCCTAATACTTCATGCATGATTTTGGGTTTTCCGAGTGTATTAAAATTTTATTGAAGCTTTAGGCTATGTTTTATACATTTAAGATTATGTGGAATATTTCCAAGATAGTATACGAGTGAGTTTCGGTGATTTAGGTAATCGATTCTCTTTGTGCCTAGGCCAAGTTGCTTATGGAGCCTTAGTATACTTTCTCATACTCCCCGGTTGCTTTCTTTTCTTCGGAGAAGGTCTGCAATCCCTTTCCCTCTGTTTAAGCCTTGGGCTTATCCCTAAGTGGTTTTTTCCAAATTTTTTTTCGATAAAACTATAATGGGGTGTTACTGTACCTTCCTGTTCCAGTAAGTCTGGTTCAAAGAGGGACAGAACAACAGAGTTCTTTAGTCTGAGTCTGTGTTTGTCTGGCTTGGGGTTGAGTCTCCCTCGCTGGCCTGACACAGACAAAGGAGACTTAGCCTCCTTAGGTAACTACCGAAGGTTTCTGTGGATATGATTCTTTCTTTAGTGATCTACCAGACTAGTCCTTGTTGCTGTTCTCGGGGGAGGATAAGTTTCTTTCCCTGGGAGTGGCAACACCTTCCTTGCTTTGGTGCTCTGGGAGCTATCAAGTATTGCTGGCCTCCCCCTTGGATCTCCCTTAGGCTAAGATAAGTTTCTTGGCTGCGGGTGATCCGTCACTAAAGCAAGGTTGGTAGGACCCTCTTTTGTCCCTTCCCCCTCTATCTCTGTAATGGCCTAACCATTACAGTACTGTACGTCGTTCTACATCTGGACCTAGAATAGGTTAGGATGTGGAATTGACTCAGCCCCCTGCCGGCCGGGTCTTATATTTTGAGTGGTCCCTCATCCATGCCTGCCTGTAGAGCCAGACGGCATTGGTCAGGAAGCCTGAATTATAGTCTCCCCTTCCTTATATACACTCTTTCGGATTGCCGGGCTTGGAGGTAGTGTACTCTCTTATCCCGGCATCCATCCTATTTTTCTTCTAGTGCTGTACACGACCCGGCTGCCGGCCTATGAGGCCGGCAGCCGGGCGGGTGAAGTCCTCTGGTTCTTTTGCTGCCGGCTGGCATCGGTCCTGTACCTTTGCCGGCCGGCTAATGTCAGCCCTTGTCTGCCGGTCACCAAGAGTGTGGCCGGCAGCTGGGTACTACCTTGTGTAGTTGCCGGCCGGCAGCCATTGCCGGCCGACATTGGCTGTTGCCGGCCGGCAGTTGCTGCCTGCCGGCACATGCACTTGAACCAGAGTTCTGCCGCCTTATAGCTGTTAAGTAGTATATTTTAAAGCTAGTTATGGTGTGTGCCAGCCGGCAAGTGCCGGCCGGCACGTATCCTCCTATACTGTACTAGTATTCTTCAGTATAACATATACAGTAAGAAGAAAACTATGGTATGGGTTTTGGTAGAGCACTGTGTGTTCTAACACTTTTCTGTTTTATTGCACAGTCCTTTGCTGTTGCCCTACAGATAGGAAAGTGAGTTCTTTCCTGTCTATTATCCAGGATTTTAAAACCATTGCTTAGGTGTGAGCTCCACCTGTTTCCTTTGGAAACCTTGCATTGGTTACTCTAGAAGATATTAACCATTTGATTTTATTACCTTGAAGGCTGCGACAATGGGTTGTGAGGGAAACACATGTGTGTGTCTTTCCTTTATGAATTGTTATGCTATACTATGCATATCCAGTGATACATAGTTCACTTGATACTCATGGAAATTTCTTCTCTTTACAGGGGGACCCTCCGAAGTGCGGAAATGTTTTCTGCAACGTCCGCAGCAGGAACCTATGCGGACATGAGTTTTGTAGGAGACACGCAGCATGCGCTGTCTCCAAGGATGATCTCCAGTATTGGGACCCTCAGGTATGTATTGTGTGCACTAACCTGATTACTGAGGCCTTTGATTCCCCTAGGACGGCGGAATCAAGGGATATAGCAAGGGAGAAGCTTCGTACCTGGGTAAGGGGCTTCCAAAAGAACACCTCTGGCCCTTATCTTCCAAGTGAGAAGATGAGGGCGTATCTTTTCCCTAAGGCATCAGCTGATGCAGTGATTCCCCAGCCTCAAGAGGAGATCCCCCAAGGTCAGATCCAGGTGGATGCTGAAGTCGCGGTCGCGATGCAAGACATCCAGTTAGATGACAGGATGTCTGACGTGGACGAGCGTTTGGAAGAAGACCTCCTGGCAGAAGGCCAGGATGAAGTTCAAGCCCCGGACGTCGTAGAGGAAGAGGTCGACGAGGTGTCGGCTACTCCGGTTCAGATTGCGGAGCCTATTCCCTCAACATCGGCCGGTCTCCCAGTAGAGCTGGGACAGGCTCTCTCTTCGATTGTTGGAATGATCCAACAAATGCAGAAGGAGAATCAGGAGAAGGCGGCTGCTATGGAACGGCGGATGCAGTGCCTTGCAGAATCACATGGGCCCCAGAAAAGGCTCAATGTGAAAGACCTTCCCTTGTGCTCAGATGCTAACCCATGGAGGTATGCTGAGCACATGCCAATGACGACTGGAAAGATCGTCATCTCGGTGAAGCTGGGCTCAGTTCCCCTAGAGGAGGTGGAATTCTGGCCCAGCAAGGCATCATATCCGGACTGTTATGTCCGGCTGAGGAAGGAACCAGCTTCAAAAGAGGAGACAGAGCCGAAGGAGGTCATAGTGATGGACCATACTAAGGCTCAAGCTCTGCTTTCATCCTCGTTGAAAGAGAGGGGCTTCTCTAACTCAAAAGTAGCTGCATTGAGCAAGAAGCTCCCTTCCTTTGTGTCCTCTCCTGCTAGAGCCTTCCCCTTTTTACAGAAAGGGTTTGCGGCTGTACTAAAAGCAGTCGAGGCCGACAAGCCTTGCCCCTCCCTGAAGGAGTGTAAACTCTTGTCGCTGGCCCTACCTATGGACCACAAAGACTGGAAGGACGTCCATATTACGTTCTCAGTTGGGAAGTTGGAGGCTGATATCGCCGGACGTCAGTTCGGCGAGGACCTCCCTAAGCTGTCTGACTTCCTCTTGCAGAGAGAGTTCGAGACAAAAGAAAGACTGGCTGCCTCAATGTCTCTTCAGACTACTCTTGAGACGATGGCAATTGACCCCAAGGTCCATGAAATGTTCATGGTGGTGGCCAAGACTCATCTGGCCACAGTGACGAAGGACCTTTATGGCTTCGTCAAGGCGAGGAGAGCTTGTAAGGAGTTCGTGTTCAACTCGGCTACGGTGAGGCACGAGCCAAGGAAACTAATCTCCTCCAACATTTGGGGCAAAGACCTTTTCCCTACCGATTTGGTCGAAGAAGTAGTTGATAAGGTCGCCTTGGAGAATAGAAACCTTCTCCAGAAGTGGGGCCTGGCTAACAAAAGAAAGTCTTCCCCGGATGAAGGTCCTCAACCAAAGAGGAAGACTATGAGGACTAGGCTACCATCTCGGCCAGCCAAGCCTTTTAGACAGCAACAGCAACTGCAATTGCCATTGCCTCCAGTGCCCCAGATCGTGGCACAAACCCCGACCACTTTTCAGTGGGTACCCCAGGCCGTGTCGACACAGTCCACGGCATTCACCCCATCGTTCGAAGGGCAGTCTACTTCCTTTCGAGCAAAGCCTAGAGGGGCAGCCAGAGGCTCGTCTGGGCGCCCCTCAAGGGGAAGGGGATTCAGGGGTGGTCGTGGTCAGGGAGGCAAGACCTCGGGACGGCAGTCCAAGTGGGATGATACCGGTAGGAGGGAGACTTCTGAAATTTCGGGATCAGTGGACCTTCGATCCCTGGGCCCAGAGCCTACTCAAGAATGGACTGGGCTGGAGCTGGTACAGCACTCCACCCCCGGGCCTTCAGGTTTTCCAACACTCCAACCCTGTTCTGGAGGAGTACGTTCAAGAACTGTTGGAGAAAAATGTGATCCGAAAGGTGAAGTCCATCAAATTCCAAGGGAGGCTGTTTTGTGTTCCCAAGAAAGACTCGGAAAAGCTCAGAGTCATTCTGGACTTGACGCCACTCAACAAGTTCATGGTGTATTACAAATTCAAGATGCTAACACTGCAACACATAAGGACCTTACTGCCCAAGAGGGCATATTTCGTCTCTATAGACTTGTCAGACGCCTATTGGCACATTCCAATCAACCGTCGACTCTCCCCCTACCTAGGGTTCAGGCTACAACGAAGACTATACGCCTTCAGAGCCATGCCATTCGGGCTAAACATAGCCCCAAGGATTTTTACGAAGCTTGCGAGCGTAGCTCTCAAACAATTACGCCTAAAGGGAATTCAGGTAGTGGCCTACCTGGACGACTGGTTGGTGTGGGCAGCATCCGAGACAGAATGCTTGCAAGCTTCCAGTCAAGTGATCTAGTTCCTACAGTACCTAGGTTTCAAGATCAACAGATAAAAGTCTCGACTTTCTCCATCTCAAAAGTTCCAGTGGCTGGGAATCCACTGGGACCTTTTGTCACACCGTTTCTCCATCCCGACGAAGAAAAGGAAGGAGATAGCGGGTTCTGTCAAGAGACTTCTAGATTCCGAAAGGATATCAAGACGCGAACAAGAGAGGGTACTGAGCTCTCTCCAGTTTGCTTCGGTGACGGACCTAGTGCTAAGAACACAGCTAAAGGATGCAACCGGAGTTTGGAGAAGTTTTGGATCAATCGTGCGAAGAGATCTGAGAGGACCAGTTCCGCTTCGGCTACGTACTCTTCTCAGGCCTTGGTCCCAAGCCAGACTTCTAAAGAAGTCGGTTCTTCTTCAGCCACCTCCCCCGTCGGTGACGATTCACTCAGACGCCTCGAAGGAGGGATGGGGAGGTCACTCTCATCGGAAAAAAGTCCAGGGGACTTGGTCCAAGCTATTCTAGACCTTTCACATAAACTTTCTAGAAGCTATGGCAGTGCTCCTTACCTTAAAGAAAGTTTCCCCGCGTCACTCGATCCACATAAGGTTAGTGATGGACAGCGAGGTAGTTGTGAGATGCTTGAATCAACAAGGATCGAGGTCACCACCTCTCAACCTGGTGATGTTGGCCATCTTCCGATTGGCAGAAAAGAAGAAGTGGTACCTGTCGGCAGTTCACCTTCAAGGAGTCCGCAATGTGACAGTGGACGCTCTATCCAGGTTCACACCGATAGAGTTGGAATGGTCCTTAGACGCAGGATCATTCTCCTTCATTTTGAATCAAGTCCCAGGACTGGAGATAGACCTCTTTGCGACGAAAGACAACAAGAAGTTGCCCCTGTACGTGTCCCCGTACGAGGACCCCTTAGCGGAAGCAGTGGACGTGATGTCCCTCAATTGGAACAGAGGGTCCAGGATTTATCTGTTCCCTCCTCACATCCTTCTGTTGAGGGTCCTCAACAAACTGAGATCCTTCAAGGGGGTAGCGGCAATAGTAGCCCACAAGTGGCCGAACAGCGTGTGGTTCCCCCTGGCATTGGAACTACAGCTGAAGTTTGTACCGCTACCAGATCCAGTTCTGACCCAGCGAGTCCAGAAGTCGACTGTCTGCGCTTCACTACAGAAAACCCGGACCCTGCAGCTTATTATTTTCTCTCCCTAGCGGTGAGAAAGCGTTTCGGGATTTCGAAAGCCAGCATAGACTTCCTAGAGGAATATAAGTGCAAATCTACTAGAAGGCAATATGAGTCATCTTGGAGAAAATGGGTGGCCTTTGTCAAGGCGAAGAATCCGCAGGAGATCTCGACAGACTTCTGCTTATCTTTCTTCATCCACCTCCATGGTCAAGGATTGGCAGCTAACACGATTTCAGCGTGTAAGTCTGCTTTGACAAGACCCATTCTATATGCCTTCCAGGTCGACCTAGGTAACGAGTTCTTTAATAAAGTTCCGAAAGCCTGCGCTAGGCTCAGACCTTCAGCACCTCCAAAGGCCATTTCATGGTCTTTAGACAAAGTTCTTCATTTTGCTTCTCTGTTGTGCAATGAAGAATGTGCGTTAAAGGATTTGACACAAAAAGTTATTTTCCTATTTGCACTCGCGTCCGGGGCCAGGGTTAGTGAGATTGTAGCCCTCTCGAGAGAGGCAGGTCGTGTTCAGTTCCTGGATGGGGAAAAACTGAACCTGTTTCCGGATCCTACGTTTCTCGCCAAGAATGAGTTACCCACCAACAGGTGGGGTCCCTGGAGAATCTGCCCTCTGAAAGAAGATGCATCTCTATGTCCAGTAGAATGACTAAAGGTCTATCTTCATAGAACTTCAGACTTCGAGGGTGGTCAACTATTCAGGGGAGAAACATCAGGCTCAAATTTATCTCTGAATCAACTCAGAGCGAAAATCACATATTTTATTCGCAGAGCGGATCCTGACAGTACATCCGTAGGTCACGATCCTTAAATTTCTTTAATTGTATGGATTTTGAACATCTCCGTTCATACACTGGCTGGAAGTCTTCCAGAGTGTTCTTTCGCCACTATGCGAAGCAAGTAGAGGAACTAAAGAGATCTGTGGTAGCAGTGGGTCGCGTCGTTAACCCTACTGATTAACTCTGCGAGGAACAGTGGTTTTAATTGGGACGATTGATTCCAGGGTGAGTGTGTAGTTACATACCGTACTACAAACTAAGTGAGGGCACTGAGTTGCCCATGTAGACTGTTCCATTTCCAAAGGTGAACCTAGCATAAGTGCAGACATGTGTGCCGAGCGTTTCTAACGATAATGTCATTGATTTGTAATACAGACTTTTATGACTTTGACACCTCGGTATCTTAAAAGTGGCATTTAATGTGTTTTCTTTCAGATAAACAGTTCTGTTTACTATCATACTTATGCTTAAAGTTTTGGGTTATCCGCTTCTTATATATATATATATATATATATATATATATATATATATATATATATATATATATATATATATATATATATATATATATATATATATATATAATTGTGGTTAACCTGTCTGTTTATTGTCTGTCAATGAACTTGTTCTTGAGAACCTTGCGTCTCCTTCACCTGTGTCAATTTATTAGTATAATTGAGCATTCATTCTATGTACCTTATCTGGGATAATTCTAATATAATTGTTCCTTTATGCAAGCTATGTTGCATTGGTTTTTTACTTTCCCTTAACGGGAGGACCCCGTCCCATAAGGGGACGATGGCGGTTTTTACTAGTTTCCTCCTATGCGGATATAAACCTTTGTCCAATACAAGTATTGTGCGGAGAACTGGTCGATATTTCATATTGACGCAGTGGTTCTTTACAAACTATGCTTCACTTAATATAGGGCGAAACCACTATATTAGCTTGCCTGGTCTTCATACATAGGTATATGTACTCTTCGAGACTTTTCCAGAGTCTAGTAGGACTCTTCCCTGTAGGGGGCAGGAAGCTCTAACATGGTCTATAGTTAGTTGAAAAGATGTATAACGGTAACATCTTAGGTCTCTAGGTCTAGTCGACCGGGAAAAATTACATCCGGGGAGTACGGCACGTTCTGAGAATCCACATATACAGTAATGCTCTGGTATACTTCCATCAGGACGACATGGCTTGAGCCCAAAAAACGGATTTTGAGCGAAGCGAAAAATCTATTTTTGGGTGAGATGGCCATGTCGTCCTGATGGACCCGCCCTTGCCTTTCTAAGAAAGGGCTGTAGGACCACTCCCTACATACAGTATCTGTAGCACCTCGTGTACGCTACAAGGAATACAGATGGCGCCAGGATTGGCGCCAGGCACGCTTACGAATAGGGAGATAGGAAGCCTTGGGAGCGGCTCCCCCTTTTTCTTTCCCGAATTCGTTTCTTGCCAACTGCCCCCTGCGAGACGAAATCTCTGTTCGGGATGCAGATTGCCATGTGGCGTGTCAAGAATACGTCCTCTGATATGTCGCGATATCCCTTTCAGGAGGGATATTCGCTCCAGGAGTTAGAATTCTGGTACTTTAAGGTAAATTCTCTGGGAATATCGCCGTAGTTGTAATATACCCTAGGAAGCTACCCTATAGGAACTTCCATCAGGACGACATGGCCATCTCACCCAAAAATAGATTTTTCGCTTCGCTTTCGCTTCCCTACATACGAATAAGGACATGTCTGAGGCCTTTGTCCTACAGCAGTGGATTCGAAACGGCTGCATCTGATCTTGTCATTGTATTTGTTGTTGTTGCTGTTGTTGTTGTTGTTGTTGTTTTTGCTACTGTAGTGTATATATATATTATTAGAAAGTCTAGATCAGCCTTGTTTTTCTAGGTTTAATTACTAGTTTTTAAGAATCCTTTTGAGGCAGAATAGCCTTTGTTTTGTATGAGAATTTGTTTATGTTATCTTTGAAATTTAAGTGTTTAAGTGTAAAGTGCTTAATTTAACAATTCTGTGTGGTTAGGCGCCTCCTCCCCGGTTGTTTATATTATCAAACTATCGTTTTAACGATTGTTTTTTTTTACATACGAGTGTTTATGAACGCGACTTAATGTCTGGACGTTGGTGCTCGGACAGAATTCAGTTCGGGCTTGAGCACTCCCCTGATAATATACCTTGAGCAGCATAGTGATTTGGACTCTGGATGACGATTGTTTGGCAACTTGTTTGGACGATTCTTTGGATTACGCTTTTGATCCTTACATTGATCTGTTGTCTGCAGGTGCTCTTGTCACCTGCGACTCGAGCCAGTTCTGCCTTTCCCTGACGAGGAGGACTTCCCAGGGAATTGGTGCACTTACGTCTCCAATCAGCTGCTGTGGTTTTGGGAGCTTGCAAGCTCGTGAGGTGGCCAGTAGGGAGGCTGACGCCAGGTAAGACATAGAGTGTCTGATTTTCATTTGGGATTGCTTGCCCTTTATGGTTATGCCCTGGCGTTCAGGACCTGCCCTGATAGCTGTTATGACAAGTGAATGACAGCCCTAGTTTTGTGTCTCCTCTGATTCATCCACTGAAGTGAGGAGAACTATTTACATCCTTTGCATCATTTGATCTTTTATATATTGTCATATTTAACACGTGACTACATAATATCTTTCAGTATGTCTATTATTGTAACATTATTGCTTTAATATTTCTAAATTATTTAAGTTTTTATAGATGTATAAGGTTAAATATACTGTAGAATTATTGTTTTCTTGCTTTAATTGTTTGTCTTTTCACTGGTGGTTATGTTAGTGGTTATAATGGACTAACGGCTGTTTTATATTTTCAAGTGGTGTTGGTTACGTGGCTGCGCTCCTGCGTGAACGGAGTTTTGGAGGGGCTTTTTTTGAGGATGGTTCCTTAGTGTGTTTCTGAGCCTCCCACCTTGTAGGGCACGACATTTGTGATTGGATCTATATTATTCCACGCCTTTGCAGAGCCACATTGTGAAGCTATTGAGCTTGTTTTGGATATCCTTTCTCTGCAGCAAGGACGTCTCATCATCCATTCTGTGCACTGCCCTTGGTTCAGTAAAAGCCAAGGGGACCTCTCTGTCCCAAGGTAATAATATTTATACCTATTTAAGTATCGTGATCACGACCTGTCAGCTGACGCCATTACTGGAGCTTGTGAAAGCCTTTCAATCAAACCAGCCATCGTCCACTAGATAGGGATATTTAGTTTGTATTTGTTAGGATGTTCTCACTTTTCGTTGGCCTTCTCCTTTCTGGACCCTCTCTCCTTTTAGTATGTTTGTGTTGATGACCTTTCTTTAATTGTGTAATTGTTTTCTTTTGCAGGGAGTTTAAGAGTGAGTGTGTATCATTTATTATTGTATTATTGTGGTCCAGGTGTTATTTCTGTCTAAATATTACGTATTAAAATTAAGGAGATTTTTGTGGTATTTTCTTTGTCCCCTTGAGTTGACTTTGCACTCGTATTGATGTTTGGATACTATTCCACCTTTAGTGGACTTAGTACGTTATGATGGTGAATACTATTTGATAAGTGTAGTGTTTTGTGTGGTGGTCAAAGCCAGCCATCACAAGTGGCGACCGTGACTGGATATTCCGTTCCTGAGTATTCACCAGTGTTTGTGCAAAGTTAATTCTTGGGGTAATTTTTCAGGCAGTGTATTTTCACCTCCTCAGTGTTGTTTTGTGCAAATTTAGTATTTTGTTTGAATAAGTAATCATGGTTGTTAACGTACTAGAACTCCTTGGAGGAGAGGGATGGCAAGAGAGGTTGGCAGAGTTAAATAGGGAAGACTTGGAAGTTGTAGCAGAACATTTTGAATTGGAATATGATGTGTCCATAAGAAAGGGTGTATTGCTATTGCTCATTTATGATTATGTTAAAACTGTAAAGACAGGTGGGGAACAAGAGGTGAAACCGGATGAAGTAGTGTCTATAGAAATTTTGGATAAGCAGATTGTCCTGAGACAAATGGAATTTGAAATGGAAAAGTTTAAGGTAGGGGAAAGAGAAAAAGAGAGGCAGCATGAGATTGCCATGAGAAACCCAGGTTCTTTTTCCCCCGCCCATTCCCCAAATAGGTTAGTAACTCCTGCTATCAATTTATCGCAGGCTCTCAAATTTGTACCTAAATTTGAAGAAAATAATGTAGCAGAGTTTTTTGTATCGTTTGAGAGGATTGCTGCAAGGTTGGAGTGGCCCCAAGAGTATTGGACCACTCTTATACAAAGTAAATTGGTTGGAAGAGCTCAGAGGGTATATGTAACGCTGGAGGACGATCTATCAGCAGATTATGAGAGTGTAAAGGCTATTGTCATGAAGGCCTATGAGTTAGTCCCTGAAGCTTATAGGCAACGCTTCCGGAACTTAGAAAAATGTAGGGAACAAACTTTTGTTGAATTTGCCAGGGCGAAGGAACAGTATGCTAGCGATTGGTTCAAGTCCAAGGAGGTGGGAGATTTTGAGAAATTGAAGGAGTTAATGTTGGTGGAGGAGTTTAAGAGGTGTGTCCCGGATAAGCTGAAGGTCCACCTCGAAGAGTTAAAACTCGAGACTGTTCAGGAGGTAGCCATCGCTAGTGACGAATATTGCTTGTCTCATAAGAGTGAGTTAGGGGGAGTAACGACAAAGGTGAATTCTGGTTGGGTTAAGATGGGTAGGAATAATAATGCTAGTCCTAATAATAATGCTAAGGTGTTTAGTAGAAATAATCAGGGAAGTAATAATAATCAGGGTAATGCTAATAATAACTTTTCTCCTAACAGAGGCAATAGGCCAAATATATACAATCCAGAGAAATTGAAAACATTGACGTGCTTCTTTTGCAATAAGAAGGGGCATGTAAAGAGCATGTGTTATGCGTTTAGAAAATCCTAAAATGCTAATGTTAGGCCAGTAATGGGCGTGGAAGAGAGAGAGAACCTACCCCAACAACATCCGCTGATCAATGACTACCTGGTTGTTTTGACAGATATTTGTCCTTCGGTAGTGTCTCCTTCGCCAATTCGTCCGAGAAAAGACGAGTGCGTATTTTGCGTGATACCGGTGCAGCTCAGTCTTTGATACTAAGGGAGGCATTACCTTGTAATTTTGTACCCAAAAGTGGGGAATTTGTGTTATTGGCTGGTTTTCCTGATTCCGTAAAGTCGTATGCTATTGAAAATTTTAATTTAATCTGTCCTTCCTTTGCAGGGAATTTGAAATTGGCCATAGTTGATAAATTCCCGGTTAAGGAGGTTGATGTTGTGTTAGGGAATGATGTGGCTATGAAGAATAATAATTGTCCGATATTGATAAACCCTGATAGTGAAGTAGCAGCAGTTACTCGTTCTAGTGCTAGAATTGTTGACGCTGCAGAGTCAACAATTGATGTAGATTTAAGTAGTTTAGATCGTAGTGATAGCCTAGCTGTAGATCTTGGAATGTTAACGGACAAGTTAAATTGGACTACTGAAGAGCTAATCAAAGCCCAGAAAAAGGAGTTTTGGGAACTCCCTATCGAGTCAGGGGAGGTGTCTGATATGACTGGTCCCAAATTTAAGATAATTAATAATATTTTATATAGGTTGAGTAGGCCTATGGGGGTGGATAATGTTGATTATGAAATTGTGAAACAGATAATGGTTCCTTTTGGTTACAGGAAGGAGTTAATGTCATTGGCGCACGAAAGTGGTCTGGCCAGCCATTTTGGAATTCATAAAACTTCTTGCAAATTGTTAGGGAATTATTATTGGCCGAAGTTGAAGGCAGATGTAAAGAAGTTTGTCAATAGTTGTGATGTGTGCCAGAGGGTCGGTAAACCCAATCAGTGGATTCCAAAATCGGCTCTATGTCCTATTCCTGTAGTTTCCGAACCTTTTAAGGAAGTCATTATTGATGTGGTTGGACCATTACCGAAGACGCGTAGTGGTAATGAGTATATTTTGACAATCATGGATAGGATATCTCGATATCCCGAGGCAATACCACTACGTACAATAAAAAGTGTTAAAATTGTAGATGTACTAATTGACTTTTTTACCAGGTTTGGGATGCCTAAGATTATTCAATCGGATTGTGGTTCTAATTTTGTTAGCAGGTATTTCAGAGATAAGATGGCAGAGTTAAATATAAACATGTGACCTCTTCTCCATATCATCCGGAAAGCCAGGGAGCTCTGTAGAGATTTCATCAGACCCTGAAATCCATGGTAAAGAAATATTGTTTGATTAATGGTTCTGAATGGGATAAGGAATTACCTTATTTGTTGTTCGCTTTTCGTTCTGTCCCAAGTCAGTCTTTAGGTTTTTCGCCTTTCAGCCTTGTGTTTGGCCATTGTGTTCGAGGTCCTCTTGATGTGGTTCGTGAGTCTTGGGAGGGAGACGTCCCTGAGGTTAATTTATTGGATTATGTGTCTAATCTAGGCGATAAATTAACCAAGGCTTGGAAATTTGCGGGTGAAAACTTATTATGTAGCCAAAAAAGAATGAAGTTTTTCTTTGATAGAAGGTCCAAGGCACGCGACTTTGCGGTAGGCGATAAAGTATTGGTTTTGTTACCCTTCCCAGGGAATCCATTGAAAGCTTCTTTTTCAGGTCCTTGGAAAATTTTGAAAAAAGTAAGTGAAGTTAACTATTTAGTGGAGACACCTCAAAGAAGGAAACCTTTTCAACTGTTTCATGTAAATATGTTGAAAGCTTATATGGAACGGGAAAAGGTCATTCCTGTGGCAACTATTGGGAACACGGTAGATTCTGAGAACAATAACCATTTTTCTTTTTCAGAGGGGGAGGGTATTGATGATAATTGTTTTGATGGATGTGAATGGCGGTCGGATAATAGAAAGTCTTTGGAAAAATTTTCGGGAGTAATTTCACATTTAGGTAAGGAAGAACAAAGGTCTTTGAAAAATTTAGTATCTAATTATAAAGAATTATTTTCGGATGTACCGGGTAGGACTTCGGTCCTTGAACATGATGTAGAGGTAGGTAGCGCCACTACTGTGAAACAATCTCCTTACAGGTTGAATCCCTTAAAAAATGAGGTTGTAGCAAAGGAAGTGGATTATATGCTAAAACATGACCTAATTGAACCTAGTCAAAGTCCTTGGTCATCACCTGTTGTATTGGTCAAGAAATCTGACGGTGATTTCAGGTTATGTTTTGATTACCGTAAGTTGAATGAGTTATCTAAATCTGATTGTTATCCATTACCTCGAATTGAGGATTGTATTGATCGAATGGGGAAGGCCAAATACATTAGCAAATTCGATTTGTTGAAAGGTTATTGGCAAGTTCCTCTTTCAAAGCGGGCAAGGGCCCTGTCTGCTTTTGTAACACCACAGGGATTGTTTCAATGTAAAGTTATACCGTTTGGTATGAAGAACGCGGCTGCTACCTTTCAGAGGTTAATGAATACTTTAGTCCATGGTTTAGAAGGATGTGTTGTGTATATTGATGATATTGTTATTTATAGCGATGATTGGGAAACCCATTTAAAACGTATTAGGGCACTATTTGAGGTGTTGAAAAAGGCAAATTTGGTAATTAATTTAAAGAAAAGCGATTTCGCAAAGGCGAAGGTGGTATATTTGGGTCATGAGGTTGGTAATGGTAAAGTTGCTCCTAAGCAGGACAATATCGAAAGTATTGAAAATATGGTAGTCCCTAAATGTAGGAGGGATGTCCGAAGATTCCTTGGTTTGAGTGGGTACTACCGAAGGTTTGTTAGGAATTTTTCGGATATAGCCGATCCGTTAACAAATCTTTTGAGAAAGAATGTAGGATTTGTCTGGACGAATGAAACTCAAAGGGCTTTTGATAATTTAAAAAGAGTTTTAATTAATTTCCCTGTCCTTTTTCTCTTGCCACGGATGCAAGTGACGTTGGTGTAGGAGCGGTGTTGTTGCAGAATGACGAGCAGGGAGTTTCTCATCCTGTCGCATTCTTTTCAAAAAAATTGTCCTCCGCCCAACGTAGGTATTCAACTGTGGAGAAAGAGACACTTGCGTTAATATTCGCTATTAATCATTTTCAGGTTTATCTCTCCTCCTCAGATACACCTATTAAGGTCTTGACAGACCATAATCCCCTGACCTTCATCAGCAGATACAAAAATAAAAATCAACGATTGATGAGGTGGAGTCTCATGCTGCAAGAATGGAATTTAGAATTTTCCCACATCCCAGGAAAAGATAATATTGTTGCCGATTTTCTTTCTCGCAGCGTTGAATATTAGTTGATTGACAGAGGGCTATGCAGTTATTAAAGGTAGTATCTGTATCGTTCTAATTATGGTGTGTGTGCTGTTGAAGTGGGCACGTAGTGAGTAGAAGTAAATGTATATTTAAGATTTATTAATCATGGTTTGTTTACAAAAGACTATAATGTTCTGGGTATATTATATGGGATCTTTAAGGTTAAAAGGTGAGGGTGATCACTGGTACTTTCTAATGATTGATTAATTAGATGGGTCATGGGCTCACGGGTCTGTAGCACAACAGCCGTTTTTTAGGCGCTACAGGCTGGTGTATGAGTGGTACCCTAGACTGAGTTAAGGTTAATCTACTAAGGTTTAGAGGTGTCAGGTACGATAAGGTTTATAATAAGCTAAGAAAAGAGATAGGCACTAATCTGGTATTCTGTATTTTCAGGCTAATAATTACGCTTCATCGAGTTTGTTTGTTTGTTTGCGCAGGGGAGTCTTGTGGTGGTCTTCTCTGTGTCGTTCGGTGTGTGTGTATGTATTGGACACTATGGTGATAAGTGTGATATATAACACTGAAATAGACAGTGATTTTTGTGATCAACATTTATTGATAGTGAGTGATGTGTATCCCTGAAAATGAACAGTGTATCGAGTGTGGAAAAGGTTATAGCTTTTGGACTATATATACAGAATCCGGTTGTTAGTGCAATGACTCTTAATTAAGTTTATTAACGATATGAGTGATGTGAAATGTTTAGATTGGGTACCTATTTATCAGATGGTGATGTTTTGGTTTTCTGGTTTTGGAAAGTTTACTTGTGATTAATTTAGGTTTAAGATTTTTTTTTAGTATTGGTTATATATTGCTATCCTTGTGAGCTGCAAACCTTGGTACTTGCCCCCCTCTTTCCTTTTGTTTGTCATGTTTTTGCAGTTTGTTTAATAATTATTTTTGAGTGTTGGTTTAATATTTAATATTTTTGAGCGTTGGTTTAATATTTCTTCATGTGATAACCTGTATGTTGTAATTCAAATCACTTTAGAAAAAAAAAATTTGGGAATTTTTTTTTTTGGTCGGGTGAGGAGGTGTAACATTATTGCTTTAATATTTCTAAATTATTTAAGTTTTTATAGATGTATAAGGTTAAATATACTGTAGAATTATTGTTTTCTTGCTTTAATTGTTTGTCTTTTCACTGGTGGTTATGTTAGTGGTTATAATGGACTAACGGCTGTTTTATATTTTCAAGTGGTGTTGGTTACGTGGCTGCGCTCCTGCGTGAACGGAGTTTTGGAGGGGCTTTTTTTGAGGATGGTTCCTTAGTGTGTTTCTGAGCCTCCCACCTTGTAGGGCACGACATTTGTGATTGGATCTATATTATTCCACGCCTTTGCAGAGCCACATTTTGAAGCTATTGAGCTTGTTTTGGATATCCTTTCTCTGCAGCAAGGACGTCTCATCATCCATTCTGTGCACTGCCCTTGGTTCAGTAAAAGCCAAGGGGACCTCTCTGTCCCAAGGTAATAATATTTATACCTATTTAAGTATCGTGATCACGACCTGTCAGCTGACGTCATTACTGGAGCTTGTGAAAGCCTTTCAATCAAACCAGCCATCGTCCACTAGATAGGGATATTTAGTTTGTATTTGTGAGGATGTTCTCACTTTTCGTTGGCCTTCTCCTTTCTGGACCCTCTCTCCTTTTAGTATGTTTGTGTTGATGACCTTTCTTTAATTGTGTAATTGTTTTCTTTTGCAGGGAGTTTAAGAGTGAGTGTGTATCATTTATTATTGTATTATTGTGGTTCAGGTGTTATTTCTGTCTAAATATTATGTATTAAAATTAAGGAGATTTTTGTGGTATTTTCTTTGTCCCCTTGAGTTGACTTTGCACTCATATTGATGTTTGGATACTATTCCATCTTTAGTGGACTTAGTACGTTATGATGGTGAATACTATTTGATAAGTGTAGTGTTTTGTGTGGTGGTCAAAGCCAGCCATCACAATTATAGACAAGGTTTTGTGTACATTAGTTTTGTGTTGATAGGTAGGATTTATGATGGTTTTTCTTGTTTTATTTACTCCGTCTTCCTTCTTTCTTGTAATTAGTATTAGGGTAATTTTTTGTTCTGGCCAGCCAAATTGTTGGATCCAAGTTTATAATTGATATTTCTCTTGTCTTTGTTAGGACTTAGCTTCTTAGTTTTAGGGAATCCAGTGTGATTCAAAGGACCGTTATTTGTCCTTCCTTATTATTAAATAATGTTATTTGTAGTTTTAACAAGGTTGATCTAAATTTTGTTATTGTTAAGTATTAAATATTGTTAAGTTTTCTTGAGTGTTTGTTTCCGCTGACCTTTAGCACTGAGTTACATTTATTACTGACAACAATTATAATAAGAACTCTTATAATAACCCTAAGGGTTATAACAATTGGCGACCGTGACAGGATTGTTCTCAGGTGTACTCAGTGTTTTGGTCTGTGGAACAGCACTTTGTTAATTTGACAATATTTTCTTTAGTTGTAAAGTATTACCTTTCTCCCCTGCTAATTTTGGTGCAATGGAGGGTTTTGTGTTTGACCCCGCAGAGTTTTTAGGGTCAGGTGATTGTATAAAGCATCTGCCAGTACTAAATAAGACTTGTTTAGTATGTTGTGCCCGGTGGTTGGGTATTCCGTTGAGGGCAGCGGATACGAAAAATCAATTGTTGGTAGCTGTTAAAAGTAAAGTTGCTCAAGGTCTGGCTGAGGCTGAACATTTGGTTAGGGAGTATGAAGTTTCAGGTAGTAGTGACTCTGAGCGTGAGGGTAGTATGATTAATGATGATGACAGAATAAGTGTTAATGGAGGTCTAACTCTGGTTGAGGATCCTCACCGGACAGGAACTATTTATGAAGGTCAGGCTAACTTGCCTCTGAAACTAAATGTTTCCACTAATCCATTCAATTCTGTAGTAAACCCTGCGCCAAAAGATCCTCAGGTTCCTGTTTGTCCTTTGGTGGAGTCCAAGGAGGACAGTGAATTTGATTTAATATGTAAACGGATAGAATTGATGAAACTGGAATTTGAAGAGAATGAGAGGGCGAGGCGGCATGAATTGGAGATGGCCAATATCAATTTAGAAATTGCTAGGCTGCAGGGCACCTCTAATCATTTTAGTACACCTCGGGGCAACTCACAGGATAAGTTTAATGTAGGTGCGGCCTTGAAATTGGTGCCAGTATTTGAAGAGTTGAATGTTCCAGAATTTTTCAAGGCTTTTGAACGTGTTGCCACTTGGTTGTCTTGGCCCCCAGAAATGTGGACTGTACTAATTCAATGTAGGTTGGTGGGCAAGGCAATTAGAGTGTATAATGCCTTGGAAGAAGGTATTGCCCGTGATTACCATAAGGTTAAGGCTCTAGTCCTCAAGGCATATGATTTGGTTCCTGAGGCCTACCGCCTTAAGTTCAGAAATTTTACGAAGCAGGCCTCCCTTACTTATGTGGAATTTGCTAGGCTTAAGGAGGAACAATTTGATCATTGGTTAAAAAGCCGCCAGGTGGTCTCTTTCTCCGCTTTGAGAGAACTCATGCTTCTAGAAGAATTCAAAAGGTCATGTAGTAAGGAATTGAAAATTTATCTAGAAGAGGTAAAAGCTTTTAATTTAAGTAATGCCGCCCAAATTGCTGACGAATTTGTATTGACCCATCGAACTGGGTCTGGTAGTTTTGGAAATAAAGATGTGAATTTTCAATCTGCTAGGCCAGTTAATTATCGGAGGTTGGGCTCTTTAGTGAATACTCGTGGGCAGGGTAACCCACCAGATAAAAATCATAAGCCTGATAGTAACCAGGGAAAAGACTTGAGTGGACAGGACACTCGTGTCTTTTCTGAAGATAATAGGTTTGGTTCTTGCCCAGGTAATATGAATAATAGAGGTAGGGGGACTTGCTTTTGGTGTAATAAGCAGGGACATTATCAGGCACAGTGTTATGCCAGAAGAAGGTACCTCCAAAGGAATAATAATAATCCTGTGTCACTAATATCTACTAGTAAACCTGTTATCAGCGATCCCGTAGTTGAAAACCGTCCAGTAGCTAACACTAGTAATGATGGTAGTAGCAGTAGTCAGTCTTCTAGCAGAAAGGAGGCATGACTACTTTATGATAAATATATTTGGCCTGGTAAATTAATATCTACTTCTAAAACTGTTGGTGTGAAATTTTTGAGGAACATAGGGTCAGCTCGGTCTCTGGTTTTGAAAGACTCTTTGAAAAATTTAGCTGAGTATACAAGAAATTTTGTTGTTCTGGGAGGGTTCCCGAACACCGTTGTTTCGGCTCCGTTAGTGGAGGTCAGATTGTCTTTCCCTGGTTATGATAAAATGACAGAATTAGCAGTTGTTGAGTGTCTCCCTATCCCTGGAATTGACGGCATTTTGGGTAACGATATGTTAAATATAAAAGGACAAGAGTTGTTCCCCATATTGTCTGTGCATGCCTGTCCTGTTGCAGTAACAACCCGGGCAGCAGTAAAGGCTGCAAATTTAATTGATAATGACGAAGATTTAATCTTAAGTAGTTTAGAAGTAGACATAGAGAGGCCCGGTTCTGTAGATAGTAGTGGTAATAGTGTGGTTAGCAATGTTTTGAGACCTGATTAGGACAGATCTTCATTTATTGAAGCTCAGAAAAAGGAATTTAATTTGGTGACACTGCAGATTTGACTAAACCCAGGTTTTGTGTGATCAATGGTTTACTATACCGGATTAGTCGTCCTTTAACTGATAATCTGAGCAAGACGTCTCGTATTGAACAAATTGTTGTCCCATCTCAATTCCGTAGGTCTGTCTTGAGTCTTGCACATGATGATTCTTTTTCTGGCCACTTCGGTGTATGTAAAACTTTTCGAAAGTTGGCAGAATGTTTTTGGTGGCCAGGATTAAAATCATCTGTGAAACAATTTATTAATGAATGTGAGGTTTGTCAAGTGATGGGGAAACCCAACCAAATTATTCCTAAAGCTCCCTTACATCCAATTCCTGCGATAGGTGAGCCTTTTGTGGAATTAGTTATTGATGTGGTTGGGCCTTTGCCTAAAACTAAGTCTGGGTTTACCCATCTCTTGACAATTATGGATAGAGCATCTCGATTCCCTGAGGCCTTCCCAATGAGAAGGATAACCTCTAAGGCTGTATTTGACAAACTAATTGAATTCTTTTCCAGGTATGGTCTCCCTCATACTATTCAAACTGACTGCGGTACAAATTTTACTAGCAGGGTATTTAAAGGTAAATGTGCAGAACTGGCCATTCGGCACAAGACCAGTGTACCATATCATCCAGAGAGTCAGGGCCTGGTGGAAAGGTTCCATCAGCCCCTAAATCTATTTTGAAAAAATATTGTTATGAACAAGGGGAGGAATGGGATAAAGGTCTTCCCTTTGCTCTCTTTGCTCTAAGAAATCACCCAAATTCTTCAACTGGGGTAGCTCCTTTCGAACTGGTATTTGGACACAAAGTACGTGGGCCTTTGGAGATTTTTCATGAGATGCTTGAGACTGAAAGAGGTGGGAATGCAAACGTAGGAGACTTTGTGGAGGATTTGAGGAATAAATTATCTAGAGCCTGGAAATTTGCCAGAGAAAATTTGGCTAGTTCTCAAGCTGCTATGAAATTAAATTTTGATAGGAAATCTAAAGCACGGTTGTTTGAGCCCGGAGAATTAGTTTTAGTTTTAAGTACTGACTCTGACAATTTCCTTGAACCAAGATATAAGGGACCCTGGAAGGTGTTGAGGAAGTTGTCGGAGGTGAATTATGAAATAGAGGCTCCTGGGACCAAACGGAAGTGCAGAATATTCCATATAAATAGGTTAAAACTCTATACTTCTAATAGACATGATCCTCTTGCTATTGTTTATGAGCCTGTGGTTGAAAGTATGGCTTTACCTTCAGAGGATTTGGAGGATTTGATTTGTCAGGTGTCTTCTGATGCTCTTTTTGATAATATTCAAAATTTAGAAGTTTTGAAGGAAGGGCTGGGGCATCTGGAGATTGCTCAAAGGAGGGATGTAATTAATTTAATTTCTTTTTTTTTTCAGATTTATTTCGGAATTCTCCAGGTCGAACTAATTTTCTTGAGCATGACGTAGACGTGGGTAATGCTTCTCCTGTGAAACAGAGAACTTATTGGCTGAATCCCATTAAGAGGGATATAGTTGATAAGGAGATTAAATATATGCTGGAACACGATCTCATCCAACCTTCCGTTAGTCCATGGAGCTCCCCGATAGTCCTGGTTAAGAAGTCCGACGGAAAGTTCCGTATGTGTGTGGACTACCGTAAGGTTAACACACACACTGAGAATGACTCTTTTCCTTTGCCTCGGATAGATGACTGTCTCGATCACATAGGGGCTGCTAAGTTCATTACGAAATTGGATTTATTGAAAGGGTATTGGCAGGTTCCCCTGTCTGATCGAGCAAGAGAGATCTCTGCATTTGTAACTCCCTTTGGGCTTTACGAGTGTAAAGTAATGCCCTTTGGGATGAAAAATGGCGCGTGTACTTTCCAAAGGCTTATGAATAGGGTCATTTGTGGTTTAAAGGGAACTGAAATTTATATTGATGACTTGGTTGTATATAGTGATGATTGGAGTACGCACATGGCGAGATTGCGTAAGGTATTTGAGGCCCTTAAACTTGCAGGTTTGGTTATTAATTTAGCAAAATGTGAATTTGGTAAGGCAAAAGTGTGTTATTTGGGTCACGAGGCTGGTTTGGGTCAGGTGGCACCTAAACAAGCCAACCTTGAGGCTATTGTGCATTTAAAGAGACCGTGCAATGTTAGAGAGGTTAGGCGAGTGTTGGGCATGACTGGTTATTATCGCAGATTCGTGCGAAATTTCTCGGACATTGCTCAGCCACTTACCAAGTTGTTGGAGAAAGGGCAGAAGTTTATGTGGTCTCTTCAGTGTGAGGAAGCATTTATTAAACTTAAGATGGTATTAGTATCTAATCCAATATTGACTTCTCCTAATTTCCAGAGACCTTTTATTATTGCAGTGGATGCCAGTGACATAGGTATT
>NC_090758.1:4897991-4900491 GCF_036898095.1 Palaemon carinicauda
ATATATATATATATATATATATATATATATATATATATATATATATATATATATATTTATATATATATATATATATATATATATATATATATATATATATATATATATATTCTCATACATGTATAAGAAACTTGAAAATGAACTAGAATATCTTTGTTGCTTTACCATAAGGACTTAGTTATACATTCAAAACTTTTATAAGTTTTGAAAACTTTATTAACCCCCCTATTAAAATACCTAACCTCCAAACGGCAAAGAAAAAACCACTTTGGTCCTATATAATCGCAATAAGAAAATGTCGCAAAGCGACATTCTGAAACGTAATACCTTGAGTTGCCGTTGATGTGGTATTCATCTTGGCGCCGAGGGAGATGAGGCTGTAACTCTCACAGGAAGTCTAAGACTTTTCAATTCCGATGAAGGACGAAGTCGAGAAGAATATCTCTTCCATAATTTAAGATGGGATGAAAATATAGTGCAAATAAGGTGATATTTTGTTCCTTTTTTCTCTTTTTGTGATCAAATTTTAAGTTTAAATGGAACTCAAGTTGCCCTATGCGCCAGATAAGTAATTTGACTGTGGGAGTGTGGTTGCCATTTGCTGCATTTAAGATATTTCCAACTTCTGTCACTTTGAGGGAATCCACTTACTTGATTAAATATTTAGTTCTATTGTTTATTTTTTCAAGAGTTTATATGTCAAAATTTAGATCTAAACAGAACTTAAGTTGCCGTATGCACAATGGAAGTTATTCAACGGTGCGCGTGCGGGGTTGCCATAGGTCCCTTTTAAAACACTTCCTATTTGTGTTACCCCAATGGTATTAGTTTAATTAATTATTTAGTTTTCCTACTAATTTCATAAGAGTTTTTATATTATTATGAATAGTTTGATTATATAAATGTGTTTTTCATTCAACCGGATATTGTTTATAACTTGTGAAGTCTTGATATGAGAGCCGCTTCCATTTATGTAAGCAAAGGTGTTACTGTATTAATCTATCTTAGTAGCCTTTATTCTAAATATAATGTATGGTCAATTAGAAGAGTTAGAATGTAAGAAATTTTACTGGAAGAGCCTACTCTTTATTTTTAGAATACTTAAAATCACTGAAATATAAAACCCACGGGAGAGTTCCAAAAAACCTAATGTCAAAATCGCGAGATCATTTGCCCCAAAATCTAATTCCAAAATCAAGAATCATTGATCAATGAATTATTAATCATAAAACTAATAGGAAAAACAAAATTCTAAAATTCACCTTTGATGTCACAGGAAAACTTTTATGCAAACTGAAGTACTTGGCTAAAAGCTAAAATTTCCATTCATGAATAAAAACGACGGAAAGTTGATAAACAAGTTGAAGTAAAAATATAAGAGTTTATGTTCTATACTAGCAAGAAAATATAACAGAATTTAAACAATATCAGCTTTGTAAATATCACAATATATTGTCCACACTAAACAACAAGTAAAGAAAGAACTATGTATACACACTCGTTCCTTATGTGGCACTGAAGAATTTTACTAACTTCCAACCTTTTAAACAACTCAAAAGAGGAAAAATAACTGTATCATCAAAGGGTAACAAGCAAGGTTTCAACCAACTGTTAGTTCTCACAGAACTACCTAGTTAAGGAAACGGTCGTTACCAACAGCTGGTGCTCCTCACTCAATGTACTGTAGGCATCACTAGATATCTTTTCAGCCATCTACATTACTTTCCTTATATTACCTTAAAAAAGGGCAAATTGGGCTGCTCCCTTTTTATATTCTTCTCACTATAACCGAGACTATTTTTTCCTTGCGAGTTTGGAACTATTATGGTTTCCCGTTAATGATGAATTTGTAAATATAGCCAGTGGGTATGCCCACTTCTTTTATTGGCTTTATTACATCTCACCCTAAGACAATCATTAGTTGAGTGGAAATTATGGGTGATATTTTGATTAAAGAAGGTGAAAGAGTGCGGGGCAGACTCCCTTGCCTTTAGTGACCATTTGTGCCTAAAAATTTTATTACTTTTATAAGATATCTTTCTTTATAGTTTTAGGAGAGAGAGAGAGAGAGAGAGAGAGAGAGAGAGAGAGAGAGAGAGAGAGAGAGAGAGAGAGAGAGAGAGAGAGGATCCATTTAACCTCCCATTCATGTTCACCATTGGCAATGGATTTTCATATCAAATCTCCCTCTCTCTCTCTCTCTCTCTCTCTCTCTCTCTCCTCTCTCTCTCTCTCTCTCTCCTCTCTCTCTCTCTCTCGCTCTCTCTCTCTCCTCTCTCTCTCTCTCTCTCTCTTTCATAGTCAAAGATATATAATTAAACGTGAGAGCATTATTAAGTCTGCCAACCAGACAACGGACGTCGCATCCTATTAGATTATAGGTTTCCTTGTCGTGATGTCAGGAATTGGGACATCCTAAAAATATCCTAAGGACATCCTAAGGATATCCTAAGGACATCCTAAGGACATTCTTGCGACATTATTATGACATCACTCTACC
>NC_090758.1:4913142-4918142 GCF_036898095.1 Palaemon carinicauda
ATATATATATATATATATATATATATATATATATATATATATATATATATATATATATATATACATATATTTTTATATATATATATATATATAAATATATATATATATATATATATATATATATATATATATATATATATAGTAGTAGAAAGGGCATTAATGGATTATGTGTTGATAACTAGAAGAATGTTTGGAAGATTGAAAGACGTGCACGTGTTTAGGGGTATGGCTAACGGTATGTCTGATAATTTTTTGGTTGAAGGAAAATTGGTTGTAGCAAAAGAGTGGGGGAATAGAGTAGGTGGATGTAAAAGGGAGCTAGTGAGGGTTGAAGAGCTAATAAAACCTGTGGTAAAAAGTAAATATCAGGAAAGGTTGAAAATGGCATATGACGAGGTGAGAGTAAGAGAAACTGGTAATTTAGAGGAGGAGTGGAAGTTAGCAAAAGAAAATTTTGTTGGGATTGCAAGTGATGTATGTGGCAAGAAGGTTGTTGGAGGCAGCATGAGGAAGGGCAGTGAATGGTGGAATGAAGGAGTGAAGGTAAAAGTGGAAGAGAAAAAGAGGGCTTTTGAAGAATGGCTGCAGAGTAATAGTATAGAGAAGTATGAAAAATATAGAGAGAAAAAGGTGGAAGTAAAGCGCAAGGTACGTGAGGCAAAGACGGCAGCTGATCTTAGGTGGGGTCAGGGACTGGGTCAGTCATATGAAGAGAATAAGAAGAAGTTTTGGAAAGAAGTGAAGAGAGTAAGGAAGGCCGGCACAAGAATTGAAGAGACAGTGAAAGATGGAAATGGAAGGTTGTTAAAAGGAGAGGAGGCAAGGAAAAGGTGGGCGGAATATTTTGAAAGTTTGCTGAATGTTGAGGATGATAGGGAGGCAGAGATAATTGCTGTTCCAGGTGTTGAGGTGCCAGTGATGGGAGATGAGAATGAAAGAGAGATTACAATAGAGGAAGTGAGGAGAGCACTAAATGAAACGAGAGTAGGAAAAACATCTGGTATGGATGGTGTGAAAGCTGAGATGTTGAAGGAAGGGGGTGTGATTGTAATTGAATGGTTGGTGAGATTGTTTAATGTGTGTTTTGTGTTGTCAATGGTACCTTTAGATTGGGTCTGTGCATGTATTGTACCACTATATAAGGGTAAGGGAGATGTGCATGAGTGTTGTAATTCAAGAGGTATTAGTTTGTTGAGTGTAGTTGGAAAAGTGTATGGTAGAGTACTGATTAATAGGATTAAGGATAAAACAGAGAATGCAATCTGGGAAGTACAGGGGGGTTTTAGAAGAGGTAGGGGTTGTATGAATCAGATTTTTACAGTTAGGCAGATATGCGAGAAATATTTAGCAAAAGGTAAGGAGGTGTATGTTGCGTTTATGGATCTGGAGAAAGCATATGATAGAGTTGATAGGGAAGCAATGTGGAATATGATGAGGTTATATGGAGTTGGTGGAAGGTTGTTGCAAGCAGTGAAAAGTTTCTACAAAGGTAGTAAAGCATGTGTTAGAATAGGAAATGAAGTGAGCGATTGGTTTCCGGTGAGAGTGGGGCTGAGACAGGGATTTGTGATGTCGCCGTGGTTGTTTAACTTGTATGTTGATGGAGTGGTGAGAGAGGTGAATGCTCGAGTGCTTGGACGAGGATTAAAACTGGTAGACGAGAATGATCATGAATGGGAGGTAAATCAGTTGTTGTTTGCGGATGATACTGTACTGGTAGCAGACACAGAAGAGAAGCTTGACCGACTAGTGACAGAATTTGGAAGGGGTGTGTGAGAGAAGGAAGTTGAGAGTTAATGTGGGTAAGAGTAAGGTTATGAGATGTACGAGAAGGGAAGGTGGTGCAAGGTTGAATGTCATGTTGAATGGAGAGTTACTTGAGGAGGTGGATCAGTTTAAGTACTTGGGGTCTGTTGTTGCAGCAAATGGTGGAGTGGAAGCAGATGTACGTCAGAGAGTGAATGAAGGTTGCAAAGTGTTGGGGGCAGTTAAGGGAGTAGTAAAAAATAGAGGGTTGGGCATGAATGTAAAGAGAGTTCTATATGAGAAAGTGATTGTACCAACTGTGATGTATGGATCGGAGTTGTGGGGAATGAAAGTGATGGAGAGACAGAAATTGAATGTGTTTGAGATGAAGTGTCTGAGGAGTATGACTGGTGTATATCGAGTAGATAGGGTCAGGAACGAGGTGGTGAGGGTGAGAACGGGTGTGAGAAATGAGTTAGCAGCTAGAGTGGATATGAATGTGTTGAGGTGGTTTGGCCATGTTGAGAGAATGGAGAATGGCTGTCTGCTAAAGAAGGTGATGAATACAAGAGTTGATGGGAGAAGTACAAGAGGAAGGCAAAGGTTTGGGTGGATGGATGGTGTGAAGAAAGCTCTTGGTGATAGGAGGATAGATGTAAGAGAGGCAAGAGAGCGTGCTAGAAATAGGAATGAATGGCGAGCGATTGTGATGCAGTTCCGGTAGGCCCTGCTGCTTCCTCCGGTGCCTTAGATGACCGCGGAGGTAGCAGCAGTAGGGGACTCAGCAGTATGAAGCTTCATCTGTGGTGGAAATGTGGGAGGTTGGGCTGTGGCACCCTAGCAGTACCAGCTGAACTCGGCTGAGTCCCTGGTTAGGCTGGAGGAACATAGAGAGTAGAGGTCCCCTTTTTTGTTTTGTTCTTGTTGATGTCGGCTACCCCCCAAAATTGGGGGAAGTGCCTTTGGTATATGGATGGATGGGATATATATATATATATATATATATATATATATATATATATATATATATATATATATATATATATATATGGTATATTTCATGAACTGACATGACGTAAACCTCGTTTCCAGTATTAATCAAATATAAAACAATCTTTCCAAAACTTTCCCAAAACTCATGGCAAACTTGTCCAGGCAGAAAAAACCTATCAAGTGTAAAAAAAAAAAATTTTTGGAATATCAGTTTACTAAAATGAAGTTTTTTTTTCCCACCTTTTCTTGTTTTCTGTATAATTATTTCAGTAATATAGAAAATTTAAGTTTTGTGATTTGTTATTGATATATTACATAAGAAAAAAAAACTTTTATTAGGAATATACTTAATAGTTCAGAGAGAAAAAAAAAACATTTATATTGATATGAAAATAATATATGTAAAAGCCGCAAGTGACTATGGAGTGTTAAAATGGAAAGAAGCATTAAATTATAAGAGGTATACGAGAGTGGGATTTAAACAGAGATAAATTAGTTTTGTATTAATAATGACAATGGAATTATGATTGGCAGGGACAATGTTCTAGAGACTAATATTTATTCTAAATAATACCTCATCATAATTACTATTTTATTATAACTATTAGTGATATTTTATTATTTTGGTTATTTTTTTAATATTTATTATTGTTATTTTATTTATTATTGTTGTTTCATAATCATTGTTATTTTATTTTTTTTTGTTATATTGTTATGTTGTTATATTGTCATATTATCATTTTTATTGTCATTGTCATTGTTATTATTATTATTAATTGTAGTATTAATATTACCATTAACATGAATTTTACCTTTAACATTGAAATTAGTGGTAATGGTGAATGCTGAACGACTAGTTTTGAATAGATAATCCATCTAAGTAAACTAGTTAATAATTAAATCAATCAGGAACCATCAAAGAAAAGGAAGTGAAATGACCGAGATAGAAATTTATTGTAAAAATGTTTCAGCAGAAGGAATAGCCAGAGCTCTGGAAGGATGGAGGAAAGTAGTAATACCCAAAGATGAGAATTCAGTGAACTAAAAATCCAGATCTATTTGACCATTTTCAGAGATGATTGGCTTAGATTTATAAATTTGGATTATAAATCATAATTTTTTATTTAAGCTATTTAGTGCCTATGTACAACTGGAGGATAACCCTGTACAAATAGTACTATGAAGTAAATTTTATGAAAGGTTAGACAGGAATAAAGAAGAAAGGAGGTGGAGACGCAAGTAAAGAAGAAGGGTTTTAATCATCTGCAGCTAAGGAACTAATTAATGCTGCTTAGACCGATATGTGTTATTATTATTATTATTATTAATATTATTATTATTATTACTATTATTATTATTTTTATTATTAATAGCCAAGCTACAACCCTAGTTGGGAAAGCAAGAGGCTATAAGCCAGAGGGCTCCAATAGGGAAAACTAGCCCAGTAAGGAAACGAAATAAGGAAGTAAATGAATGATGAGAATAAATTACCAATAAATCATTCTAAAAACAGTAACAACGTCAAAAGAGATATGTCATATATAAACTATTAACAACGTCAAAAACAGATATGTCATATATAAACTATAAAAAGACTCATGTCAGCCTGGTCATCATAAAAACATTTGCTCCTACTTTGAACTTTTGAAGTTCTACTGATTCAACTACCCGATTAGGAAGATCTTTCCACAAATGTTCTTGAGCGCATCAGGCAAACAACCCCTTAATGCAAGGATACCGGTGGGGAGGAAGAAGAGGACCAGTGACCAGTAATGATATGTCTCATCAATATGTTGTCCAAAAGAAGAAGGGAAAGCCAGAGAAGATAACTGGTGGCAAAGATTACTAATAGGATAAAACAATCAAGATTCAGATGGTATAAGATATGTGGTGAGTATGGTTGGGGAAGGTTGGGTTAAGACAGCTTAAGTAGAACCTATTGCAGAAGTATTTGTGAAAGAAGAAAGTTTTTTGTGAAGATATTTAAAAACTATACTTTTAAGCAACAAACTCCTTAGTTTACGGATAGAGATGGATTGTATAATTATTCCTTTCATCCGATATTCATAATAAATATTCTCTAATCAAATATAAAACTAATCTTCAATATCCATGAAAAGAATCTTTCCCTCCTGCAAAGACACCATACACACTCTGGCCAGTAATCAAGTCTTCTTATAAATGTTATGGAATAAAAAAACATTGACCTAGCTGCAAAGTTTTTAAAATTCTGAAACATCTGAATAAGGTTTAATATATTT
>NC_090758.1:4920642-4945075 GCF_036898095.1 Palaemon carinicauda
GAAAGGACATCGGCTAGAGTAAGAAAAGGAAAGTGTTTGACAGAAGAGTTCATAACCACTGGTGGGGTTATACAGGGTTGCCCACTATCACCACACCTCTTCAACCTATACTTGAAATGGGTTATGAGAATGGCACTTGGATATTATGAGGGTGGCATGGATATAGGAGGGACAAAAATATCTAACATGAGGTATGCAGATTACATAGTGCTTTTAGCAGAAACTAAGGAGGAACTTCAGAGAGTGTTGAGAATGGTGGAGGATCAGTGCAGTAGGTATGAATTAGTGATACATAGAGAGAAAACCAAAAGTATGAAAATTGGACGCCAGTGAGAGGCCTTAGAAATACAGCTATCAGAGGGAGAAGTGGAACAAGTCAATGATGGAAAGATGGAAAGAGCAATTCAACACTGAATCTCAAGTGGCCAAAAAGCATTTGGAAGGCTAAGAATAATCTGGAAAGATAGAAATATATCCATTAAGTGGAAAATTAGGCTATTAAGAGCAATAGTAATCCCCTCAGTGATATACGGTGCTGAATGCTGGATAGTGAAGAAGAGAGAAGAGAAAAAGTTATTAGACTTTGAAATGAAATGTCTGAGAAGAATCTGTGGTGTAAGATGGGAGGACAGAATTACGAACGAGAGAGTGAGAATAATGGCTGGTGTTGAGGACACAATTCTGATTAGAGTGGATGATATTCAGAGGAGATGGTTTGGGCATGTGCAGAGGATGGAACAGGAGAGATGGCCAAAGATAGTGCTTCATGGTCAAGTGGCCGGAAATAGACCGAGAGGACGACCAAGAAATAAATGTGTGAAAACCTTCAAGAAAGCAAATAGAGGTGAGACATTTCAGCGGCTGGCACACATGGCATTGGATAGGAGTCTCTGGAGAGAATGGCGATATCAGATGCAGGACCCAACCCGGAGAATTCTGGACGGGATTTAGTGAGTGAGTGAGTGATATATATATATATATATATATATATATATATATATATATATATATATATATATATATATATATATATATGTATGTGTGTGTGTGTGTACACACATATATATATATATATATATATATATATATATATATATATATATATATATATATATATATATATATATATATATATCACTAAAGCTTTTCATAATTCAACCACAATTATGTTATGTTTTGAAACAGAAAGTGAAATACCACTACAACTTCCCACAATTCCCACAGGAACACACGATACCTCTCTATCCTGCACACAACCTCCCCCCACACCCCCACAGTACATCAAGAATCAACCAAACGACCAAAAAATAATCCCTGGCTCACTGTGTGGAATCCCTGAACGAAAAATTGTGGTGATTTCCATAATGGACGATGTGTCTAAACAAATAGCCAGATTAAACTGAAGGTGAATCATTGTGGGAAATGATCATTACAATATGAGAAATGACATTGTTCATCTAACCGGTATTGCGTTATTAACTTGCGTTAATACTTGTTTAATGAATCAAAATAAAACATTCCTAATATGTATACGAAAAATAATTTGGACATTTGTATTAGAAGTTTGCTCTCTCTCTCTCTCTCTCTCTCTCTCTCTCTCTCTCTCTCTCTCTCTCTCTCCTGTGTTGTACAGTGGTAACATGTTCGCTTGGCTTCAGCATGGTAGCAGATCGATCCCTACCTGGGTTCCTGATTTTAAGCTGTTTACTGGGTCTTCCAGAGATCAGTATAAAGGTTGAATTTTATAGTCCTCAGCCATATAGGCCTGGGTCTTCCAGAGAGCAATAGGTGCTTGAAATGAGGTGCTGAAACGAAGCTGTAGAAAGCAGGTAACTCTTACAATGAATCCTATGTCATGGACTGACTATAAAACATCTATAAGAATCAACTATGAAAACCATATCAATTATGATTTTAAAATAATGTAATTTAGATTTTCATCGTAAACTCCTAAATCGTCTGAATCTTTCTAAAACTCCTCCAAGTTCTCTTGAGGCGACAAATTGAAGATGGTGAGAACATGTGGGGAGAATTAATAGCACTTATCGTCCAACCCGGGTCTCGAAAGTCTTTATGTCAGGCAGATGAGTTTTGTCTGAGGGGGGGGGGGACGTGTGGTGTCAGGAAGAAAGAAGAAGCTGGGGGGGGGGGGGTTTAGAAGCGGGTCTGATATGGATTGGGGAGGGGTATTTTCTGTAAGCCTTTTTTGGAAGGCATTTTGGATAGTTTTTCTTCAGTTAAAGATAATATCATTTAGTAAGTTAGTGACAGAAATAATAAAGGAAAATTATTATGTTTATTCATTTCATATAAATTTATTTGATAAATATCATAGTATACATCTAGTTGTCATTTTCTTGAGACAGCAGTATTTATCTGTTAAGTGTTTGTGCCTAATTCTGATACAAAATCTGATTTATGAATAAATACGTTTTATTTATGTGGTGGGAGGAAAAATTTTGTGACAATCATTAATGAGGCAAATTCTACTGTTAGGAAATACATATTATATTGGTGTGATGTATCTAAGGAGATATTTCATTAAAATGATGAAACTAGTAACTCTGTGCAAATTGAATTCCACTCGGCTGGATGCATACCTTTGCTTACGCTATATTTGTTAACATGGAATCAAGTTTCATGCATAGCGGATAAAAAATTAGCCATGATATTGCAAAATGGTGTTATTGACCTTTTTGTATCCTTGGCCCTTACTCTTAACCTCATCACTCCCAAATTCTAATCAAATTGCCCATGCCTCATGACTAAGCATCCTATCAAATTTTATGAGATTCGGTCAAATAGTTCTTGAGCTAAGGAAATCACAAACACACACATAGAGTTATAAACAAATTGATACACACCTATCAAAATATAACCTTCATAACGAAGTTAGCAAAGGTAATTATGAACAGGAAATACTCTATATCTGTTGATCCTCAGACAGTTAGAAAGAAAGTGGCAACTCTCTATAAATGGTGACATCATTAGACAGTGTATAAGAAAATACTGCCAGCTCTTTATAAATGATAACATCATCATACATAAAAAAAACAGAAACTGGTAGCTCTATAAACGGTAACATCACCAGACAACAACAAAAAAGAAACTGGCAACTCTATAAATGGTAACATCACCAGACGGCAAAAAAGAAGAAACTGCCAACTCTATAAATGGTAACATCACCAGACGGCAAAAAAGAAGAAACTGGCAACTCTCTATAAATGGTAACGTCGTTAGTCAGTAAAAGCAGAGATGGCTACTCAATAAATCGGTGATGCCATCGGAGGGGTCTCATAAAACCTCTCGCCTTCCCCATCGTGTTCCCATCCATTTAACACATAAGTCTTCCTGCCAAGATTTAGGGAGATCCTGATGTTATTGGCAGTTGATTAATCTGATAAAGGACATCAAGAGAACGGGATCAAAGTGCCAATTACGATATGTAATTGAGGACTATGATTTTGATGTTCTGTTTCCTGTGATTATTTGAAAAGACATTGAGTTGACAACACACACACACACATACACACACGTACACACGCAAAAAAATCACACACACACGCACACACCCAAACACACACATACACACACACGCACTCAAACACATATCAAACACACACATTCTAGTTCATTTTCAACCTGTTTTATATATATATATATATATATATATATATATATATATATATATATATATATGTGTGTGTGTGTGTGTGTGTGTGTAAGAAACTTGAAAATTAACTAGAATATCTTTGTTGCATTACCATAAAGACTTTCTTATACATTCAAAACTTTTATAAGTTTTGCAAATTTCATGAATCCTGTATTAAAATACCTAACCTCCAAGTGGCAAAGAAAAAACTACTTTGGTCCTATATAACTCGCAATAAGAAAATGTCGTAAAACGACATCCTGAAACCTTATACCTTGATTTGCTGGTGATGTATTATTCATCCTGGCGCCGAGGGAGATGAGGCTTTAACTCTCCTAGGAAGTCTAAGACTTTTCAATTCCCGATGAAGGACGAAATCGAGAAGAATATCTCTTCCATAATTCAAAGTGGGATGAAAATTTAGTGGGAATCAGGTGATATTTTGTTCCTTTTTTTCTCTTCTTTTGATCAAATTTTAAGTCTAAATGGAACTAAGTTGCCATATGCGCCAGATAAGTAATTTGACTGTGGTTGCCATTTGCTGCATTTAAGATATTTATAACATCTGTCACTATGAGGGAATCCACTTACTTGATTAAATATTTAGTTCTATTATTAATTTTTCAAGTGTTTATATGTCAAAATTTAGATCTAAACAGAACTTAAGTTGCCATATGCAAAATGGAAGTTATTCGACGGTTTGCGTGCCGGGTTTGCCATAGGTCCCTTTTAAAACACTTCCAAATTTTGTTACCATGATGGTGTTAGTTTAATTAATTATTTAGTTTTCCTACTAATTTCATAAGAGTTTTTATATTATTATGAAAAGTTTGATTATATATATGTGTTTTTCATTCAACCTGATATTGTGTATAAATTGTGAAGTCTTGATATGAGAGCCGCTTCCATTTATGTAAGCAAAGGTATTACTGTATTAATCTATCTTAGTAGCCTTTATTCTTAATATAATGTATGGTCAATTAGAAGAGTTAGAACGTAAGAAATTTTACTGGAAGAGCCTACTCTTTATTTTTAGAATACTTAAAATCACTGAAATACAAAACCCACGGGAGAGTTCCAAAAAAACTAGTGTCAAAATCACGAGATCATTTGCCCCAAAATCTAATTCCAAAATCAAGAATCATTGATCAATGAATTATTAATCATAAAACTAATAGGAAAAAAAAAATTCTAAAATTCACCTTTGATGTCACAGGAAAACATTTATGCAAACTGAAGTACTTGGCTAAAAGCTAAAATTTCCATTCATGAATAAAAACGACGGAAAGTTGATAAACAAATAAAAATTTAAGAGTTTATGTTTCTATATTAGCAAGAAAATATAACAGAATTTAAACAATATCAGCTTTGTAGATATCACAATATATTGTACACAAGAAACAGCAAGTAACGAAAGAACTATGTATACACTCTCGATGCTTATGGGATACTAAAGCCTTATACTTACCTCTAACCTTTTAAACGACTCAAAGAAGGAAAGATAACTAGATTATCAAAGGGTAATTAGCAAGGTTTCAACTAATTGTTAGTTCTCACAGAACTACCTTGTTAAGGAAACCGTCGTTACCAACAGCTGGTGCTCCTCCCTGAGTGTACTGTAGGCTTCACTAGATATCTTTTTAGTCATCTACATTACATCTCTTATCTTAGTTTAACAAAAAGGCAAATGGGTCTGCTCCCTTTTTATATTCTTCTCACTATAACCAAGACTATTTTTTCCTTGTGAATTTGGAACTATTATGGTTATCGTTAATGATGAATTTGCAGATATAGCCAGTGGGTATGACCACTTCTTTTATTGGAGTTATTGCATCTCACCTAAGACAAACATTAGAGGAGTGGAAATTAGGGTGATATATTGATTAAAGAAGGTGAAAGAGTGCGGGGCAGACTCCCCTGCTTTTTGTGACCATTAATGCCCTGAACAATAATTACCTTCATAAAATATCTTTCTTTATAATTATAGGAGAGAGAGAGAGAGAGAGAGAGAGAGAGAGAGAGAGAGAGAGAGAGAGAGAGAGAGAGAGAGAGAGAGAGAGAAGTATCATCCCTTCCCTTTCCTGTTCATCATTGGCAATGGATTTCATACAAAAGCTCTCTCTCTCTCTCTCTCTCTCTCTCTCTCTCTCTCTCTCTCTCTCTCTCTCTCTCTCTCTCTCTCTCTCTCTCTCTCTCTCCTTCCAGCTCACAGTCGAAGATATATAATTAAACGTGAGAGCATTATTAAGTCTGCCAACCAGACAATGGACGTCACATCCTATAAGGAGATTATAGGTTTCCTCGATCTGATGTCAGGGATTGGGACATCATAAGGACAACCTAAGGACATCCTAAGGACATTCTTGCGACATTATTATGACATCACTCCACCACGGTCCTTCAAAAGCTTATGACATATTAATGCTGGGAGTTATATCACCCACAACTAAGATAGGATTATTATTATTATTATTATTATTATTATTATTATTATTATTATTATTATTATTATTACTTTTATTTTCCTTATTATTATTATTATTATTATTACTTTTATTTTCCTTATTATTATTATTATTATTATTATTATTATTATTATTATTATTATTATTATTATTATTATTATTATTATTATTATTATTATTATTATTATTGTTATTATTATTATTATTATTATTACCACATTAATATCTTGTCATATTCGTGTCCACTAAAAGGAAAAAATTACTTATTTCCAACCTAACGTTAATAATTAAAACTCAGAATATCCTTTATCTTTTATCTTTTACCTAAAAGGAAATTACCTTACATAAAGCCATTATGAGATGGCAAAATCTCTTAAAATAAAAGACGATTTGTTTGGCCCGTAAAAACCTGCTTTTATGTCGTAACGAAAATAAATGAGGAGGTAATATGGAATCTGGAACTTTTCTATTAAGGTTCTTTTTTTTTTATCCATTTGATATATGAAAGATACGTACACACACACATAGGCACGCACATACGTACGCACATCTTTTTACCAAGACACTTCCCCTAATTTTTGGGAGGTAGCTGACATAAAAAAAAAAGAAGCAAAATGTCGACATGCGCCTTTATATATTATTTCTTGATAATAAATACAAATACTGATACTTAATTACATTTAATAAGACCTAATCATAGAGGGAGAAAAAGGCTGCCAAATGACTTACTCTGACTCCAACCAAATCGAAAATTGTGGTTATTTGATATAGTGTATTATTCATTTAAGCGTTAATAAACCTAATCAAACTTTATCACATTAACTTCTCATGTACAACATATGGAAAATGTGCTGCTAATATGACTTACTCTTGGATTGCCAATCACTACAGATAAGATTGCAAAACATGGTTATCTGATATAGTGTATTTTTTTTGGCAAACATAATTGAACATAATAACACCAAACTACTTATTATTAAATTAAATTGTAACCAAGAAAAATAAAAATCTCTGTACAATAAAGTAAGAAATTAGCTAATAATATGACTTACTCTTGTGTTGCTAATCTCCGCAGAGAAGATTGCAAAACATGGCTATCTAATATAGTGTATATTTTCTTTAAGCTTTTTCAAATGTATTTGCATTTAATTATAGGTTACTGCTTATTATGATATTGAGCTAATTAAACAAAATAAAAGAAAAAAAATCTATACAAAAGAGTGTAAAACTAGCTGCCAATTTGACTTATTCTTGGGTTGCTAATCTCTTTTGACCAAATAAAAAAAATATGATTATCTGATATAGTGTGTTGTTTCTTTAAGCTCTTTTTAATAACAGATTATTAGATTGAAAAAAAAGAGAAATTACGCATTTTTAGATATAATTATAATAAAATGGTCATCATGAAATTGAAATATGATTATAAAAACCTCATTAATCAACGCATTCTGAAAGTGTCATGATAAAAGCAGGACATCTGACGTCACATCTCGTCCGTTCAAGCCTCACTTCAACCCAAGATACTTAATTACACTTAATTACACTTCATCACGCTTCATTACATTTCAAACAATACACGAACTCCGCTTCACTTCTCTAAATCTCAGGATTTTTCGAAAGCGAACATTAGCTTTATCATATTGGATCGACAGATGCTTCTCTTGTTGTTGTTGTTGTTGTTATGGTTGTTGTTGTTGTTTATTTGTGTTGTTGCAGCTGGTGGTATTAGAGGCCTCGTATATGAAAAACACGTCTAAATGTGCAAAATTTATCATTAATTGAATGCCAAGTAACAAACTACCAATTGGCTACGATGGTGAAGATGGGTTGATTTCAATTCTAAGTACAAAACACCGGAATTCGACAAGTATAATTAAAGAAGAATTGTCATTGACTTTTATCTTTCTTCGTGGCCAAGTGGCTTAGTCACTGTCTATACAAGCTTGCCGACCAGGGTTCGATTTTCGGCCGGACCCATGCTCTTGTCTTTGCGTGATTTCGCCTGGGGCTCTGATCCCAGGTCGTTAAGAGAATCCAAACATTAATGTATCAAAAATATATATGGCTTATTTGAATATGAAAAACACTTCTAAATGTGCAAAATTTATCATTAATTGAATGCCAAGTAACAAACTACCAATTGGCTACGATGGTGAAGATGGGTTGATTTCAATTCTAAGTACAAAACACCTGAATTCGACAAGTATAATTACAGAAGAATTGTCATTGACTTTTATCTTTCTTCGTGGCCAAGTGGCTTAGTCACTGTCTATACAAGCTTGCCGACTAGGGTTCGATTCCCGGCCGGACCCAAGCTCTTGTCTTTGCGTGATTTCGCCTGGGGCTCTGATCCCAGGTCTTTAAGAGAATCCAGACATTGATGTATCAAAAATATATATGGCTTATTTGAATATGAAAAACACTTCTAAATGTGCAAAATTTATCATTAATTGAATGCCAAGTAACAAACTACCAATTGGCTACGATGGTGAAGATGGGTTGATTTCAATTCTAAGTACAAAACACCTGAATTCGACAAGTATAATTAAAGAAGAATTGTCATTGACTTTTATCTTTCTTCGTGGCCAAGTGGCTTAGTCACTGTCTATACAAGCTTGCCGACCAGGGATCGATTCCCGGCCGGACCCAAGCTCTTGTCTTTGCGTGATTTCGCCTGGGGCTCTGATCCCAGGTCGTTAAGAGAATCCAAACATTAATGTATCAAAAATATATATGGCTTATTTGGATATGAAAAACACTTCTAAATGTGCAAAATTTATCATTAATTGAATGCCAAGTAACAAACTACCAATTGGCTACGATGGTGAAGATGGGTTGATTTCAATTCTAAGTACAAAACACCTGAATTCGACAAGTATAATTACAGAAGAATTGTCATTGACTTTTATCTTTCTTCGTGGCCAAGTGGCTTAGTCACTGTCTATACAAGCTTGCCGACCAGGGTTCGATTCCCGGCCGGACCCAAGCTCTTGTCTTTGCGTGATTTCGCCTGGGGCTCTGATCCCAGGTCGTTAAGAGAATCCAGACATTGATGTATCAAAAATATATATGGCTTATTTGAATATGAAAAACACTTCTAAATGTGCAAAATTTATCATTAATTGAATGCCAAGTAACAAACTACCAATTGGCTACGATGGTGAAGATGGGTTGATTTCAATTCTAAGTACAAAACACCTGAATTCGACAGGTATAAGTACAAAAGAATTGTCATTGACTTTTATCTTTCTTCGTGGCCAAGTGGCTTAGTCACTGTCTATACAAGCTTGCCGACCAGGGTTCGATTCCCGGCCGGACCCCAGCTCTTGTCTTTGCGTGATTTCGCCTGGGGCTCTGATCCCAGGTCGTTAAGAGAATCCAGACATTAATGTATCAAAAATATATATGGCTTATTTGAATATGAAAAACACGTCTAAATGTGCAAAATTTATCATTAATTGAATGCCAAGTAACAAACTACCAATTGGCTATGATGGTGAAGAGGGGTTGATTTTAATTCTCAGTACAAAACACCTGAATTCGACAGGTATAAGTACAGAAGAATTGTCATTGACTTTTATCTTTTTTCGTGGCCAAGTGGCTTAGTCACTGTCTATACAAGCTTGCCGACCAGGGTTCGATTCCCGGCCGGACCCAAGCTCTTGTCTTTGCGTGATTTCGCCTGGGGCTCTGATCCCAGGTCGTTAAGAGAATCCAGACATTAATGTATCAAAAATATATATGGCTTATTTGAATATGAAAAACACGTCTAAATGTGCAAAATTTATCATTAATTGAATGCCAAGTAACAAACTACCAATTGGCTACGATGGTGAAGATGGGTTGATTTCAATTCTAAGTACAAAACACCTGAATTCGACAGGTTTATGTACAGAAGAATTGTCATTGACTTTTATCTTTCTTCGTGGCCAAGTGGCTTAGTCACTGTCTATACAAGCTTGCCGACCAGGGTTCGATTCCCGGCCGGACCCAAGCTCTTGTCTTTGCGTGATTTCGCCTGGGGCTCTGATCCCAGGTCGTTAAGAGAATCCAGACATTAATGTATCAAAAATATCTATGGCTTATTTGAATATGAAAAACACGTCTAAATGTGCAAAATTTATCATTAATTGAATGCCAAGTAACAAACTACCAATTGGCTACGATGGTGAAGATGGGTTGATTTCAATTCTAAGTACAAAACACCTGAATTCGACAGGTTTATGTACAGAAGAATTGTCATTGACTCGTATCTTTCTTCGTGGCCAAGTGGCTTAGTCACTGTCTATACAACCTTGCCGACCAGTGTTCGATTTCCGGCCGGACCCAAGCTCTTGCCTTTGCGTAATTTCGCCTGGGGCTCTGATCCCAAGTCGTTAAGAGAATCCAGACATTGATGTATCAAAAATATATATGGCTTATTTGAATATGAAAAACACGTCTAAATGTACAAAATTTATCATTAATTGAATGCCAAGTAACAAACTACCAATTGGCTACAATGGTGAAGATGGGTTGATTTCAATTCTAAGTACAAAACACCTGAATTCGACAGGTATAAGTACAGAAGAATTGTCATTGACTTTTATATTTCTTCGTGGCCAAGTGGCTTAGTCACTCTCTATACAAGCTTGCCGACCAGGGTTCGATTCCCGGCCGGACCCAAGCTATTGTCTTTGCGTGATTTCGCCTGGGGCTCTGATCCCAGGTCGTTAAGAGAATCCAGACATTAATGTATCAAAAATATATATGGCTTATTTGAATATGGAAAACACGTCTAAATGTGCAAAATTTATCATTAATTCAATGCCAAGTAACAGACTACCAATTGGCTACGATGGTGAAGATGGGTTGATTTCAATTCTAAGTACAAAACACCTGAATTCGACAGGTATAAGTACAGAAGAATTGTCATTGACTTTTATCTTTCTTCAGAGCCAAGTGGCTTAGTCACTGTCTATACAAGCTTGCCGACTAGGGTTCGATTCCCGGCCGGACCCAAGCTCTTGTCTTTGCGTGATTTCGCCTGGGGCTCTGATCCCAGGTCGTTAATAGAATCCAGACAATAATGTATCAAAAATATAAATGGTGTATTTGAATATGAAAAACACGTCTAAATGTGCAAAATTTATCATTATTTGAATTCCAAGTAACAAACTACCAATTGGCTACAATGGTGAAGATGGGTTGATTTCAATTCTAAGTACAAAACACCTGAATTCAACAGGTATAAGTACAGAAGAATTGTCATTGACTTTTATCTTTCTTCGTGGCCAAGTGGCTTAGTCACTGTCTATACAAGCTTGCCGACCAGGGTTCGATTTTCGGCCAGACCCAAGCTCTAGTCTTTGCGTGATTTCGCCTGGGGCTCTGATCCCAGGTCGTTAAGAGAATCCAGACATTAATGTATCAAAAATATATATGGCTTATTTGAATATGAAAAACACGTCTAAATGTGCAAAATTTATCTTTAATTGAAAGCCAAGTAACAAGCTACCAATTGGCTACGATGGTGAAGATGGTTTGATTTCAATTCTAAGTTCAAAACACCTGAATTCGACAAGTATAATTACAGAAGAATTGTCATTGACTTTTATCTTTCTTCGTGGCCAAGTGGCTTAGTCACTGTCTATACAAGCTTGCCGACCAGGGATCGATTCCTGGCCGGACCCAAGCTCTTGTCTTTGCGTGATTTCGCCTGGGGCTCTGATCCCAGGTCGTTAAGAGAATCCAAACATTAATGTATCAAAAATATATATGGCTTATTTGGATATGAAAAACACTTCTAAATGTGCAAAATTTATCATTAATTGAATGCCAAGTAACAAACTACCAATTGGCTACGATGGTGAAGATGGGTTGATTTCAATTCTAAGTACAAAACACCTGAATTCGACAGGTATAAGTACAGAAGAATTGTCATTGACTTTTATCTTTCTTCGTGGCCAAGTGGCTTAGTCACTGTCTATACAAGCTTGCCGACCAGGGTTCGATTTTCGGCCGGACCCAAGCTCTTGTCTTTGCGTGATTTCGCCTGTGGCTCTGATCCCAGGTCGTTAAGAGAATCCAAACATTGATGTATCAAAAATATATATGGCTTATTTGAATATGAAAAACACGTCTAAATGTGCAAAATTTATCATTAATTGAATGCCAAGTAACAAACTACCAATTGGCTATGATGGTGAAGATGGGTTGATTTCAATTCTAAGTACAAAACACCTGAATTCGACAGGTATAAGTACAGAAGAATTGTCATTGACTTTTATCTTTCTTCGTGGCCAAGTGGCTTAGTCACTGTCTCTACAAGCTTGCCGACCAGTGTTCGATTCCCGGCCGGACCCAAGCTCTTGTCTTTGCGTGATTTCGCCTGGGGCTCTGATCCTAGGTCGTTAAGAGAATCCAGACATTAATGTATCAAAAATATATATGGCTTATTTGAATATGAAAAACACGTCTAAACGTGCAAAATTTATCATTAACTGAATGCCAAGTAACAGACTACCAATTGGCTACGATGGTGAAGATGGGTTGATTTCAATTCTAAGAACAAAACACCTGAATTCGACAGGTATAAGTACAGAAGAATTGTCATTGACTTTTATTTTTCTTCGTGGCCAAGTGGCTTAGTCACTGTCTATACAAGCATGCCGACCAGGGTTCGATTCCCGGCCGGACCCAAGCTCTTGTCTTTGCGTGATTTCGCTTAGGGCTCTGATCCCAGGTCGTTAAGAGAATCCAGACATCAATGTATCAAAAATATATATGGCTTATTTGAATATGAAAAACACGTCTAAATGTGCAAAATTTATCATTAATTGAATGCCAAATAACAAACTATCAATTGGCTACGATGGTGAAGATGGGTTGATTTCAATTCTAAGTACAAAACACCTGAATTCGACAATATAAGTACAGAAAAATTGTCATTGACTTTTATCTTTCTTCGTGGCCAAGTGGCTTAGTCACTGTCTATACAAGCTTGCCGACCAGGGTTCGATTCCCGGCCGGACCCAAGCTCTTGTCTTTGCGTGATTTCGCCTGGGGCTCTGATTCCAGGTCGTTAAGAGAATCCAGACATTAATGTATCAAAAATATATATGGCTTATTTGAATATGAAAAACACGTCTAAATGTGCAAAATTTATCATTAATTGAATGCCAGGTAACAAACTACCAATTGGCTACGATGGTGAAGATGGGTTGATTTCAATTCTAAGTGCAAAACACCTGAATTCAACAGGTATAAGTACAGAAGAATTGTCATTGACTTTTATCTTTCTTCGTGGCCAAGTGGCTTAGTCACTGTCTATACAAGCTTGCCGACCAGGGTTCGATTTTCGGCCGGACCCATGCTCTTGTCTTTGCGTGATTTCGCCTGGGGCTCTGATCCCAGGTCGTTAAGAGAATCCAAACATTAATGTATCAAAAATATATATGGCTTATTTGAATATGAAAAACACTTCTAAATGTCCAAAATTTATCATTAATTGAATGCCAAGTAACAAACTACCAATTGGCTACGATGGTGAAGATGGGTTGATTTCAATTCTAAGTACAAAACACCTGAATTCGACAAGTATAATTACAGAAGAATTGTCATTGACTTTTATCTTTCTTCGTGGCCAAGTGGCTTAGTCACTGTCTATACAAGCTTGCCGACTAGGGTTCGATTCCCGGCCGGACCCAAGCTCTTGTCTTTGCGTGATTTCGCCTGGGGCTCTGATCCCAGGTCTTTAAGAGAATCCAGACATTGATGTATCAAAAATATATATGGCTTATTTGAATATGAAAAACACTTCTAAATGTGCAAAATTTATCATTAATTGAATGCCAAGTAACAAACTACCAATTGGCTACGATGGTGAAGATGGGTTGATTTCAATTCTAAGTACAAAACACCTGAATTCGACATGTATAAGTACAGAAGAATTGTCATTGACTTTTATATTTCTTCATGGCCAAGTGGCTTAGTCACTGTCTATACAAGCTTGCCGACTAGGGTTCGATTCCCGGCCGGACCCAAGCTCTTGTCTTTGCGTGATTTCGCCTGGGGCTCTGATCCCAGGTTGTTAAGAGAATCCAGACATTGATGTATCAAAAATATATATGGCTTATTTGAATATGAAAAACACGTCTAAATGTACAAAATTTATCATTAATTGAATGCCAAGTAACAAACTACCAATTGGCTACGATGGTGAAGATGGGTTGATTTCAATTCTAAGTACGAAACACCTGAATTCGACAGGTATAAGTACAGAAGAATTGTCATTGACTTTTATCGTTCTTCGTGGCCAAGTGGCTTAGTCACTGTCTATACAAGCTTGCCGACCAGGGTTCGATTCCCGGCCGGACCCAAGCTCTTGTCTTTGCGTGATTTCGCCTGGGGCTCTGATCCCAGGTCGTTAAGAGAATCCAGACATTAATGTATCAAAAATATATATGGCTTATTTGAATATGAAAAACACGTCTAAATGTGCAAATTATATCATTAATTGAATGCCAAGTAACAGACTACCAATAGGCTACGATGGTGAAGATGGGTTGATTTCAATTCTAAGTACAAAACACCTCAATTCGACAGGTATAAGTACAGAAGAATTGTCATTGACTTTTATCTTTCTTCGTGGCTAAGTGGCTTAGTCACTGTCTATACAAGCATGCCGACCAGGGTTCGATTCCCGGCCGGACCCAAGCTCTTGTCTTTGCGTGATTTCGCCTGGGGCTCTGATCCCAGGTCGTTAAGAGAATCCAGACATTAATGTATCAAAAATATATATGGCTTATTTGAATATGAAAAACACATCTAAATGTGCAAATTTTATCATTAATTGAATGCCAAGTAACAGACTACCAATTGGCTACGATGGTGAAGATGGGTTGATTTCAATTCTAAGTACAAAACACCTCAATTCGACAAGTATAAGTACAGAAGAATTGTCATTGACTTTTATCTTTCTTCGGGGCCAAGTGGCTTAGTCACTGTCTATACAAGCTTGCCGACCAGGGTTCGATTCCCCGCCGGACCCAAGCTCTTGTCTTTGCGTGATTTCGCCTGGGGCTCTGATCCCAGGTCGTTAAGAGAATCCAGACATTAATGTATCAAAAATATATATGTCTTATTTGAATATGAAAAACACGTCTAAATATGCAAAATTTATCATTAATTGAATGCCAAGTAACGAACTACCAATCGGCTACGATGGTGAAGATGGGTTGATTTCAATTCTAAGTACAAAACACCTGAATTCGACAGATATAAGTACAGAAGAATTGTCATTGACTTTTATATTTCTTCGTGGCCAAGTGGCTTAGTCACTGTCTATACAAGCTTGCCGACTAGGGTTCGATTCCCCGCCGGACCCAAGCTCTTTTCTTTGCGTGATTTCGCCTGGGGCTCTGATCCCAGGTCGTTAAGAGAATCAAGACATTAATGTATCAAAAATATATATGGCTTATTTGAATATGAAAAACACGTCTAAATGTGCAAAATTTATCATTAATTGAATGCCAAGTAACAAACTACCAATTGGCTACGATGGTGAAGATGGGTTGATTTCAATTCTAAGTACAAAACACCTGAATTCGACAGGTATAAGTACAAAAGAATTGTCATTGACTTTTATCGTTCTTCGTGGCCAAGTGGCTTAGTCACTGTCTATACAAGCTTGCCGACCAGGGTTCGATTCCCGGCCGGACCCAAGCTCTTGTCTTTGCGTGATTTCGCCTGGGGCTCTGATCCCAGGTCGTTAAGAGAATCCAGACATTAATGTATCAAAAATATATATGGCTTATTTGAATATGAAAAACACTTCTAAATGTGCAAAATTTATCATTAATTGAATGCCAAGTAACAAACTACCAATTGGCTACGATGGTGAAGATGGGTTGATTTCAATTCTAAGTACAAAACACCTGAATTCAACAGGTATAAGTAAAGAAGAATTGTCATTGACTTTTATCTTTCTTCGTGGCCAAGTGGCTTAGTCACTGTCTATACAAGCTTGCCGACCAGGGTTCGATTCCCGCCGGACCCAAGCTCTTGTCTTTGCGTGATTTCGCCTGGGGCTCTGATCCCAGGTCGTTAAGAGAATCCAGACATTGATATATCAAAAATATATATGGCTTATTTGAATATGAAAAACACTTCTAAATGTGCAAAATTTATCATTAATTGAATGCCAAGTAACAAACTACCAATTGGCTACGATGGTGAAGATGGGTTGATTTAAATTCTAAGTACAAAACACCTGAATTCGACAGGTATAAGTACAGAAGAATTGTCATTGACTTTTATATTTCTTCGTGGCCAAGTGGCTTAGTCACTGTCTATACAAACTTGCCGACTAGGGTTCGATTCCCGGCCGGACCCAAGCTCTTGTCTTTGCGTGATTTCGCCTGGGGCTCTGATCCCAGGTCGTTAAGAGAATCCAGACATTGATGTATCAAAAATATATATGGCTTATTTGAATATGAAAAACACGTCTAAATGTACAAAATTTATCATTAATTGAATGCCAAGTAACAAACTACCAATTGGCTACGATGGTGAAGATGGGTTGATTTCAATTCTAAGTATAAAACACCTGAATTCGACAGGTATAAGTACAGAAGAATTGTCATTGACTTTTATCGTTCTTCGTGGCCAAGTGGCTTATTCACTGTCTATACAAGCTTGCCGACTAGGGTTCGATTCCCGGCCGGACCCAAGCTCTTGTCTTTGCGTGATTTCGCCTGGGGCTCTGATCCCAGGTCGTTAAGAGAATCCAGACATTAATGTATCAAAAATATATATGGCTTATTTGAATATGAAAAACACGTCTAAATGTGCAAATTTTATCATTAATTGAATGCCAAGTAACAGACTACCAATTGGCTACGATGGTGAAGATGGGTTGATTTCAATTCTAAGTACAAAACACCTGAATTCGACAGGTATAAGTACAGAAGAATTGTCATTGACTTTTATCGTTCTTCGTGGCCAAGTGGCTTAGTCACTGTCTATACAAGCTTGCCGACCAGGGTTCGATTCCCGGCCGGACCCAAGCTCTTGTCTTTGCGTGATTTCGCCTGGGGCTCTGATCCCAGGTCGTTAAGAGAATCACGACATTAATGTATCAAAAATATATATGGCTTATTTGAATATGAAAAACACGTCTAAATGTGCAAAATTTATCATTAATTGAATGCCAAGTAACGAACTACCAATCGGCTACGATGGTGAAGATGGGTTGATTTCAATTCTAAGTACAAAACACCTGAATTCGACAGATATAAGTACAGAAGAATTGTCATTGACTTTTATATTTCTTCGTGGCCAAGTGGCTTAGTCACTGTCTATACAAGCTTGCCGACTAGGGTTCGATTCCCGGCCGGACCCAAGCTCTTGTCTTTGCGTGATTTCGCCTGGGGCTCTGATCCCAGGTCGTTAAGAGAATCCAGACATTAATGTATCAAAAATATATATGGCTTATTTGGATATGAAAAACACGTCTAAATGTGCAAAATTTATCATTAATTGAATGCCAAGTAACAAACTACCAATTGGCTACGATGGTGAAGATGGGTTGATTGCAATTCTAAGTACAAAACACCTGAATTTGACAGGTATAAGTACAGAAGAATTGTCATTGACTTTTATCGTTCTTCGTGGCCAAGTGGCTTAGTCACTGTCTATACAAGCTTGCCGACCAGGGTTCGATTCCCGGCCGGACCCAAGCTCTTGTCTTTGCGTGATTTCGCCTGAGGCTCTGATCCCAGGTCGTTAAGAAAATCCAGACATTAATGTATCAAAAATATATATGGCTTATTTGAATATGAAAAACACGTCTAAATGTGCAAATTTTATCATTAATTGAATGCCAAGTAACAGACTACCAATTGGCTACGATGGTGAAGATGGTTGATTTAAATTCTAAGTACAAAACACCTGAATTCGACAGGTATAAGTACAGAAGAATTGTCATTGACTTTTATCTTTTTTCGTGGCCAAGTGGCTTAGTCACTGTCTATACAAGCATGCCGACCAGGGTTCGATTCCGGCCGGACCCAAGCTCTTGTCTTTGCATGATTTCGCCTGGGGCTCTGATCCCAGGTCGTTAAGAGAATCCAGACATTAATGTATCAAAAATATATATGGCTTATTTGGATATGAAAAACACGTCTAAATGTGCAAATTTAATCATTAATTGAATGCCAAGTAACAGACTACCAATTGGCTACGATGGTGAAGATGTGTTGATTTCAATTCTAAATACAAAACACCTTAATTTGACAGGTGTAAGTACAGAAGAATTGTCATTGACTTTTATCTTCTTCGGGGCCAAGTGGTTTAGTCACTGTCTATACAAGCTTGCCGACCAGGGTTCGATTCCCCGCCGGACCCAAGCTCTTGTCTTTGCGTTATTTCGCCTGGGGCTCTGATCCCAGGTCGTTAAGAGAATCCAGACATTAAAGTATCAAAAATATATATGGCTTATTTAAATATGAAAAACACGTCTAAATGTGCAAAATTTATCATTAATTGAATGCCAAGTAACAAACTACCAATTGGCTACGATGGTGAAGATGGGTTGATTTCAATTCAAAGTAAAAACACCTGAATTTGACAGGTATAAGTAAAGAAGAATTGTCATTGACTTTTATTGTTCTTCGTGGCCAAGTGGCTTAGTCACTGTCTATACAAGCTTGCCGACCAGGGTTCGATTCCCGACCGGACCCAAGCTCTTGTCTTTGCGTGATTTCGCCTGGGGCTCTGATCCCAGGTCGTTAAGAGAATCCAGGCATTAATGTATCAAAAATATATATGGCTTATTTGAATATGAAAAACACGTCTAAATGTGCAAAATTTATCATTAATTGAATGCCAAGTGACGGACTACCAATTGGCTACGATGGTGAAGATGGGTTGATTTCAATTCTAAGTACAAAACACCTGAATTCGACAGGTATAAGTACAGAAGAATTGTCATTGACTTTTATCTTTCTTCGTGGCCAAGTGGCTTAGTCACTGTCTATACAAGCTTGCCGACCAGGGTTCGATTCCCGGCCAGACCCAAGCTCTTGTCTTTGCGTGATTTCGCTGGGGTTCTCTGATCCCAGGTAGTTAAGAGAATCCAGACATTAATGTATCAAAAATATATATGGCTTATTTGAATATGAAAAAACACGTCTAAATGTGCAAAATTTATCATTAATTGAATGCCAAGTAACAAAACTACCAATTGGCTACGAAGGTGAAGATGTGTTGATTTCATTTCTAAGTACAAAACACCTGAATTCGACAGGTATAAGTACAGAAAAATTGTCATTGACTTTTATCTTTCTTCGTGGCCAAGTGGCTTAGTCACTGTCTATACAAGCTTGCCGACCAGGGTTCGATTCCCGGCCGGACCCAAGCTCTTGTCTTTGCGTGATTTCGCCTGGGGCTCTGATCCCAGGTCGTTAAGAGAATCCAGACATTAATGTATCAAAAATATATATGGCTTATTTGAATATGAAAAACACGTCTAAATGTGCAAAATTTATCATTAATTGAATGCCAAGTAACAAACTACCAATTGGCTACGATAGTGAAGATGGGTTGATTTCAATTCTAAGTACAAAACACCTGGATTCGACAGGTATAAGTACAGAAGAATTGTCATTGACTTTTATCGTTCTTCGTGGCCAAGTGGCTTAGTCACTGTCTATACAAGCTTGCCGACCAGGGTTCGATTCCCGGCCAGACCCAAGCTCTTGTCTTTGCGTGATTTCGCCTGGGGCTCTGATCCCAGGTCGTTAAGAGAATCACGACATTAATGTATCAAAAATATATATGGCTTATTTGAATATGAAAAACACGTCTAAATGTGCAAAATTTATCATTAATTGAATGCCAAGTAACGAACTACCAATCGGCTACGATGGTGAAGATGGGTTGATTTCAATTCTAAGTACAAAACACCTGAATTCGACAGATATAAGTACAGAAGAATTGTCATTGACTTTTATATTTCTTCGTGGCCAAGTGGCTTAGTCACTGTCTATACAAGCTTGCCGACTAGGGTTCGATTCCCGGCCGGACCCAAGCTCTTGTCTTTGCGTGATTTCGCCTGGGGCTCTGATCCCGGGTCGTTAAGAGAATCCAGACATTAATGTATCAAAAATATATATGGCTTATTTGAATATGAAAAACACGTCTAAATGTGCAAATTTTATCATTAATTGAATGCCAAGTAACAGACTACCAATTGGCTACGATGGTGAAGATGGGTTGATTTCAATTCTAAGTACAAAACACCTGAATTCGACAGGTATACGTACAGAAGAATTGTCATTGACTTTTATCGTTCTTCGTGGCCAAGTGGCTTAGTCACTGTCTATACAAGCTTGCCGACCAGGATTCGATTCCCGGCCGGACCCAAGCTCTTGTCTTTGCGTGATTTCGCCTGGGGCTCTGATCCCAGGTCGTTAAGAGAATCACGACATTAATGTATCAAAAATATATATGGCTTATTTGAATATGAAAAACACGTCTAAATGTGCAAAATTTATCATTAATTGAATGCCAAGTAACGAACTACCAATCGGCTACGATGGTGAAGATGGGTTGATTTCAATTCTAAGTACAAAACACCTGAATTCGACAGATATAAGTACAGAAGAATTGTCATTGACTTTTATATTTCTTCGTGGCCAAATGGCTTAGTCACTGTCTATACAAGCTTGCCGACTAGGGTTCGATTCCCGGCCGGACCCAAGCTCTTGTCTTTGCGTGATTTCGCCTGGGGCTCTGATCCCAGGTCGTTAAGAGAATCCAGACATTAATATATCAAAAATATATATGGCTTATTTGAATATGAAAAACACGTCTAAATGTGCAAAATTTATCATTAATTGAATGCCAAGTAACAAACTACCAATTGGCTACGATGGTGAAGATGGGTTGATTGCAATTCTAAGTACAAAACACCTGAATTCGACAGGTATAAATACAGAAGAATTGTCATTGACTTTTATCGTTCTTCGTGGCCAAGTGGCTTAGTCACTGTCTATACAAGCTTGCCGACCAGGGTTCGATTCCCGGCCGGACCCAAGCTCTTGTCTTTGCGTGATTTCGCCTGAGGCTCTGATCCCAGGTCGTTAAGAGAATCCAGACATTAATGTATCAAAAATATATATGGCTTATTTGAATATGAAAAACACGTCTAAATGTGCAAATTTTATCATTAATTGAATGCCAAGTAACAGACTACCAATTGGCTACGATGGTGAAGATGGGTTGATTTCAATTCTAAGTACAAAACACCTGAATTCGACAGGTATAAGTACAGAAGAATTGTCATTGACTTTTATCTTTTTTCGTGGCCAAGTGGCTTAGTCACTGTCTATACAAGCATGCCGACCAGGGTTCGATTCCCGGCCGGACCCAAGCTCTTGTCTTTGCGTGATTTCGCCTGGGGCTCTGATCCCAGGTCGTTAAGAAAATCCAGACATTAATGTATCAAAAATATATATGGCTTATTTGAATATGAAAAACACGTCTAAATGTGCGAATTTTATCATTAATTGAATGCCAAGTAACAGACTACCAATTGGCTACGATGGTGAAGATGGGTTGATTTCAATTCTAAGTACAAAACACCTTAATTCGACAGGTGTAAGTACAGAAGAATTGTCATTGACTTTTATCTTTCTTCGGGGCCAAGTGGTTTAGTCACTGTCTATACAAGCTTGCCGACCAGGGTTCGATTCCCGGCCGGACCCAAGCTCTTGTCTTTGCGTTATTTCGCCTGGGGCTCTGATCCCAGGTCGTTAAGAGAATCCAGACATTAATGTATCAAAAATATATATGGCTTATTTAAATATGAAAAACACGTCTAAATGTGCAAAATTTATCATTAATTGAATGCCAAGTAACAAACTACCAATTGGCTACTATGGTGAAGATGGGTTGATTTCAATTCTAAGTAAAAAAACACCTGAATTTGACAGGTATAAGTACAGAAGAATTGTCATTGACTTTTATCTTTCTTTGTGGCTAAGTGGCTTAGTCACTGTCTATACAAGCTTGCCGACCAGGGTTCGATTCCCGGCCGGACCCAAGCTCTTGTCTTTGCGTGATTTCGCTGGGGTTCTCTGATCCCAGGTAGTTAAGAGAATCCAGACATTAATGTATCAAAAATATATATGGCTTATTTGAATATGAAAAACACGTCTAAATGTGCAAAATTTATCATTAATTGAATGCCAAGTAACAAACTACCAATTGGCTACGAAGGTGAAGATGTGTTGAATTCAATTCTAAGTACAAAACACCTGAATTCGAGAGTATATAAACAGAAAAATTGTCATTGACTTTTATCTTTCTTCGTCGCCAAGTGGCTTAGTCACTGTCTATACAAGCTTGCCGACCAGGGTTCGATTCCCGGCCGGACCCAAGCTCTTGTCTTTGCGTGATTTCGCCTGGGGCTCTGATCCCAGGTCGTTAAGAGAATCCAGACATTAATGTATCAAAAATATATATGGCTTATTTGAATATGAAAAACACGTCTAAATGTGCAAAATTTATCATTAATTGAATGCCAAGTAACAAACTACCAATTGGCTACGATGGTGAAGATGGGTTGATTTCAATTCTAAGTACAAAACACCTGAATTCGACAGGTATAAGTACAGAAGAATTGTCATTGACTTTTATCGTTCTTCGTGGCCAAGTGGCTTAGTCACTGTCTATACAAGCTTGCCGACGAGGGTTCGATTCCCGGCCAGACCCAAGCTCTTGTCTTTGCGTGATTTCGCCTGGGGCTCTGATCCCAGGTCGTTAAGAGAATCACGACATTAATGTATCAAAAATATATATGGCTTATTTGAATATGAAAAACACGTCTAAATGTGCAAAATTTATCATTAATTGAATGCCAAGTAACGAACTACCAATCGGCTACGATGGTGAAGATGGGTTGATTTTAATTCTAAGTACAAAACACCTGAATTCGACAGATATAAGTACAGAAGGAATTGTCATTGACTTTTATATTTCTTCGTGGCCAAGTGGCTTAGTCACTGTCTATACAAGCTTGCCGACTAGGGTTCGATTCCCGGCCGGACCCAAGCTCTTGTCTTTGCGTGATTTCGCCTGGGGCTCTGATCCCAGGTCGTTAAGAGAATCCAGACATTAATGTATCAAAAATATATATGGCTTATTTGAATATGAAAAACACGTCTAAATGTGCAAAATTTATCATTAATTGAATGCCAAGTAACAAACTACCAATTGGCTACGATGGTGAAGATGGGTTGATTGCAATTCTAAGTACAAAACACCTGAATTTGACAGGTATAAGTACAGAAGAATTGTCATTGACTTTTATCGTTCTTCGTGGCCAAGTGGCTTAGTCACTGTCTATACAAGCTTGCCGACCAGGGTTCGATTCCCGGCCGGACCCAAGCTCTTGTCTTTGCGTGATTTCGCCTGAGGCTCTGATCCCAGGTCGTTAAGAGAATCCAGACATTAATGTATCAAAAATATATAGGGCTTATTTGAATATGAAAAACACGTCTAAATGTGCAAAATTTATCATTAATTGAATGCCAAGTAACAAACTACCAATTGGCTACGATGGTGAAGATGGGTTGATTTCAATTCTAAGTACAAAACACCTGAATTCGACAGGTATAAGTACAGAAGAATTGTCATTGACTTTTATCGTTCTTCGTGGCCAAGTGGCTTAGTCACTGTCTATACAAGCTTGCCGACCAGGGTTCGATTTCCGGCCGGACCCAAGCTCTTGTCTTTGCGTGATTTCGCCTGGGGCTCTGATCCCAGGTCGTTAAGAGAATCCAGACATTAATGTATCAAAAATATATATGGCTTATTTGGATATATATATATATATATATATATATATATATATATATATATATATATATATATATATATATATATATATATATATATATATATATATATATATATACATGCATACATTTGTTTTTGTATAGGCTTTAGAGGATGTGATGCCTTCCATACAATCTCTAATACTGTACAGAAATCCCTTGATTGTGGTCAGGAAGTTAATATGATTGGACTTGATTTAATGCTACATGTGACCGTGTTAATTATGAGGCCCTTGTTTTCAAACTCAAACAGGTGGGTCGTTCCTTAGTATTGTTATTGATTTTTTAAGTAATAGATCTGAAAGAGTTGTTGTAGTTCGGCACCATAGTGAGTATAGGAATGTGATATCTAGTATTCCACAGGGTACTGTTCTTGGCCCATTACTTTTCAAACTATATACACAAGACATGTGGTTTGGCCTAGAAAACCAGCT
>NC_090758.1:4950575-4965575 GCF_036898095.1 Palaemon carinicauda
CCTTTCCCTCTGTTTAAGCCTTGGGCTTATCCCTAAGTGGTTTTTTCCGAATTTATTTTCGATAAAACTATACTAGGGTGTTACTGTACCTTCCTGTTCTAGTAAGTCTGGTTCAAAGAGGGACAGAACAACAGAGTTTTTTAGTCTAAGTCTGTGTTTGTCAGGCTTGGGGTAGAGTCTCCCTCGCTGGCCTGACACAGACAAAGGTGGCTTAGCCTCCTTAGGTCACTACCGAAGGTTTTTGTGGATATGATTCCTTCTTTTGTGATCTACCAGACTAGTCCTTGTTGCTGTTCTCGGGGGAGGATAAGTTTCTTTCCCTGGGAGTAGCAACACCTTCCTTTTTTGTGTGCTCTGGGAGCTGGCAAGTATTGCTGGCCTTCCCCCTTAGATCTCCCTTAGGCTAAGATAAGTTTCTTGGCTGCGGGTGATCCGTCACTAAAGCAAGGTTGGTAAGACCCTCTTTGTCCCTTCCCTCTCTATCTCCGTAATGGCCTAGCCATTACAGTACTCTACGTCGTTCTACATCTGGACCTAGTATAGGTTAGGATGTGGAATTCACTGAGCCCCTTGCCGGCCGGCAGAGCTGCCGGCCGGCAAGGGTCTTATGTTTTCGAGTGCTGCCCGGACCTCCCTTGGTCCCTCATCCATGCCTGCCTGTAGAGCCAGACGGCATTGGTCAGGAAGCCTAAATTAGATTCTCCCCTTCCTTATATGCACTCTTTCGGATTGCCGGGCTTGGAGGTAGTGTACACTCTTATCCCGGCATCCATTCTATTTTTCTTCTAGTGCTGTACCCGACCCAGCTGCCGGCTGGCATCGGTCCTGTACCTTTGCCAGCAGGCTAATGTCAGCCCTTGTCTGCCGGTCACCAAGAGTGTGGCTGGCAGCTGGGTATTACCTTGTGTAGTTGCCGGCCAGCAGCCATTGCCAGCCGACATTGGCTGTTGCCAGCCGGCAGTTGCTGCCGGACGGCACATGCACTTGAACCAGAGTTCAGCCGCCTTATAGCTGTTAAGTAGTATACTTTAAAGCTAGTTATGGTGTGTGCCGGCCGGCACGTATCCTCCTATACTGTACTAGTATTCTTCAGTATAACATATACAGTAAGAGGAAAACTATGGTATGGGTTTTGGTACAGCACTGTGTGTTCTAACATTTATGTGTTTTCTTGCACAAGTCCTTTGCTGTTGCCCTACAGATAGGAAAGTGAGTTTTTTTCCTGTCTATTATCCATGATTTTAAAATCATTGCTTAGGTGTGAGCTCCACCTGTTTCCTTTGGAAACCTTGCATTGGTTACTCTAGAAGAGATTAACCATTTGATTTTATTATCTGGAAGGCTGCAACAATGGGTTGTGAGGGAAACACAAGTGTGTGTCTTTCCTTTATGAATTGTTATGCTATACAATGCATATCCAGTGATACATAGTTCACTTGATACTAATGGAAATTTCTTCTCTTTACAGGGGGACCCTCCGAAGTGCGGAAATGTTTTCTGCAACGTCCGCAGCCAGAACCTCTGCGGACATGAGTTTTGTAGGAGACACGCAGCATGCGCTGTCTCCAAGTATGATCTCCAGTATTGGGACCCTCAGGTATGTATTGTGTGCACTAACCTAATTACTGAGGCCTTTGATTCCCCTAGGACGGCGGAATCAATGGATATAGCAAGGGAGAAGCTTCGTACCTGGGTAAGGGGCTTCCAAAAGAACACCTCTGGCCCTTATCTTCCAAGTGAGAAGATGAGGGCGTATCTTTTCCCTAAGGCATCAGCTGATGCAGTGATTCCCCAGCCTCAAGAGGAGATCCCCCAAGGTCAGATCCAGGTGGATGCTGAAGTCGCGGTCGCGATGCAAGATATCCAGTTAGATGACAGGATGTCTGACATGGACGAGCGTTTGGAAGAAGACCTCCTGGCAGAAGGCCAGGATGAAGTTCAAGCCCCGGACGTCGTAGAGGAAGAGGTCGACGAGGTGTCGGCTACTCCGGTTCAGATTCCGGAGTCTATTCCATCAACATCGGCCGGTCACCCAGTAGAGCTGGGACAGGCCCTCTCTTCGATTGTTGGAATGATCCAACAAAGGCAGAAGGAGAATCAGGAAAAGGCGGCTGCTATGGAACGGCGGATGAAGTGCCTTGTAGAATCACATGGCCCCAAGAAAAGGCTCAATGTGAAAGACCTTCCCATGTGCTCAGATGCTAACCCATGGAGGTATGCTGAGCACATGCCAATGACGACTGGAAAGATAGTCATCTCGGATAAGCTGGGCTCAGTTCCCCTAGAGGAGGTGGAATTCTGGCCTAGCAAGGCATCATATCCGGACTGTTATGTCCGGCTGAGGAAGGAACCAGCTTCAAAGGAGGAGACAGAGCCGAAGGAGGTCATAGTGATGGACCATACTAAGGCTCAAGCTCTGCTTTCATCCTCGTTGAAAGAGAGGGGCTTTTCTAACTCAAAAGTAGCTGCATTGAGCAAGAAGCTCCCTTCCTTTGTGTCCTCTCCTGCTAGAGCCTTCCCTTTTTTACAGAAAGGGTTTTCGGCTGTACTAAAAGCAGTCGAGGCTGACAAGCCTTGCCCCTCCCTGAAGGAGTGTAAACCCTTGTCGCTGGCCCTACCTATGGACCACAAAGACTAGAAGGACGTCCATCTTACGTTCTCAGTTGGGAAGTTGGAGGCTGATATCGCCGGACGTCAGTTCGGCGAGGACCTCCCTAAGCTGTCTGACTTTCTCTTGCAGAGAGAGTTCGAGACAAAAGAAAGACTGGCTGCCTCAATGTCTCTTCAGACTACTATTGAGACGATGGCAAGTGACCCCAAGGTCCATGAAATGTTCATGGTGGTGGCTAAGACTCATCTGGCCACAGTGACGGAGGACCTTTATGGTTTCGTCAAGGCGAGGAGAGCTTGTAGGGAGTTCGTGTTCACCTCGGCTACGGTGAGGCACGAGCCAAGGAAACTAATCTCCTCCAACATTTGGGGCAAAGACCTTTTCCTTACCGATTTGGTCAAAGAAGTAGTTGATAAGGCCGCCTTGGAGTATAGAAACCTTCTCCAGAAGTGGGGCCTGGCTATCAAAAGAAAGTCTTCCCCGGATTAAGGTCCTCAACCAAAGAGGAAGACTATGAGGACTAGGCTACCATCTCGGCCAGCCAAGCCTTTTAGACAGCAACAGCAACTGCAATTGCCATTGCCTCCAGTGACCCAGATCGTGGCACAAACCCCAACCACTTTTCAGTGGGTACCCCATACCGTATCGACACAGTCCACGGCATTCACCCCATCGTTCGAAGGGCAGTCTACTTCCTTTCGAGCAAAGCCTAGAGGGGCAGCAAGAGGCTCGTCTGGGCGCCCCTCAAGGGGAAGGGGATTCAGGGGTGTTCGTGGTAAGGGAGGCAAGACCTCGGGACGGCAGTCCAAGCGGGATGATACCGGTAGGAGGGAGACTTATGAAGTTTCGGGATCGGTGGACCTTCGATCCCTGGGCCTACAGCCTACTCAAGAATGGACTGGGCTGGAGCTGGTACAGCACTCCACCCCCGGGCCTTCGGGTTTTCCAACACTCCACCCCCGTTCTGGAGGAGTACGTTCAAGAACTGTTGGAAAAAAATGTGATCCGAAAGGTGAAGTCCATCAAATTCCAAGGGAGGCTGTTTTGTGTTCCCAAGAAAGACTCGGAAAAGCTCAGAGTCATTCTGGACTTGTCGCCACTCAACAAGTTCATAGTGTATTACAATTTCAAGATGCTAACACTGCAACACATAAGGACCTTACTGCCCAAGAGGGCATATTCCGTCTCTATAGACTTGTCAGACGCCTATTGGCACATTCCAATCAACCGTCGACTCTCCCCCTACCTAGGGTTCAGGCTACAACGAAGACTATACGCCTTCAGAGCCATTACATTCGGGCTAAACAAAGCCCCAAGGATTTTTACGAAGCTTGCGAGCGGAGCTCTCAAAAAATTACGCCTAAAGGGAATTCAGGTAGTAGCCTACCTGGACGACTGGTTGATGTGGGCAGTGTCCGAGACAGAATGCTTGCAAGCTTCCAGTCAAGTGATCTAGTTCCTACAGTACCTAGGTTTCAAGATCAAAAGATACAAGTCTCGACTTTCTCCATCTCAAAAGTTCCAGTGGCTGGGAATCCACTGGGACCTTTTGTCACACCGTTTCTCCATCCCGGCGAAGAGAAGGAAGGAGATAGCGGGTTCTGTCAAGAGACTTCTAGATTCCGAAAGGATATCAAGACGCGAACAAGAGAGGGTACTGAGCTCTCTCCAGTTTGCTTCGGTGACAGACCCAGTGCTAAGAGCACAGCTAAAGGATGCAACCGGAGTTTGGAGAAGTTTTGCATCAATCGTGCGAAGAGATCTGAGAAGACCAGTCCCGCTTCGGCTACGTACTCTTCTCAGGCCTTGGTCCCAAGCCAGACTTCTAAAGATGTCGGTTCTTCTTCAGCCACCTCCCCCGTCGGTGACGATTCACTCAGACGCCTCGAGGGAGGGATGGGGAGGTCACTCTCATCGGAAAAAAGTCCAGGGGACTTGGTCCAAGCTATTCAAGACCTTTCACATAAACTTTCTAGAAGCTATGGCAGTGCTCCTTACCTTAAAGAAAGTTTCCCCGGGTCACTCGATCCACATAAGGTTGGTGAGGGACAGCGAGGTAGTTGTCAGATGCTTGAATCAACAAGGATCGAGGTCACCACCTCTCAACCTGGTGATGTTGGCCATCTTCCGATTGGCGGTAAGAAGAAGTGGTACCTGTCGGCAGTTCACCTTCAAGGAGTCCGCAATGTGACAGTGGACGCTCTATCCAGGTTCACACTGATAGAGTTGGAATGGTCCTTAGACGCAGGATCATTCTCCTTCATTCTTAATAAAGTCCCAGAACTGAAGATAGACCTCTTTGCGATGAAAGACAACAAGAAGTTGCCTCTCTACGTGTCCCCGTACGAGGACCCCTTAGCGGAAGCAGTGGACGTGATGTCCCTCAACTGGAACATAGGGTCCAGGATTTATCTGTTCCCTCCTCACAACCTTCTGTTGAGGGTCCTCAACAAACTGAGATCCTTCAAATGGGTAGCGGCAATAGTAGCCCACAAGTGGCCGAACAGCGTGTGGTTCCCCCTGGCATTGGAACTACAGCTGAAGTTTTTACCGCTACCAGATCCAGTTCTGACCCAGCGAGTCCAGAAGTCGACTGTCTGCGCTTCATTACAGAAAACCCGGACCCTGCAGCTCATGATTTTCTCTCCATAGCGGTGAGAAGGCGTTTCGGGATTTCGAAAGCCAGCATAGACTTCCTAAAGGAATATAAGTGCAAATCTACTAGAAGGCAATATGAGTCATCTTGGAGAAAATGGGTGGCCTTTGTCAAGGCGAAGAATCCGCAGGAGATCTCGACAGACTTCTGCTTATCTTTCTTCATCCACCTCCATGGTCAAATATTGGCAGCTAACACGATTTTAACGTGTAAGTCTGCTTTGACAAGACCCATTCTATATGACTTCCAGGTCGACCTAGGTAACGAGTTCTTTAATAAAGTTCCGAAAGCCTGCGCTAGGCTCAGACCTTCAGCACCTCCAAAGGCCATTTCATGGTCCTTAGACAAAGTTCTTCATTTCGCTTCTCTGTTGTGCAATGAAGAATGTGCGTTAAAGGATTTGACACAAAAAGTTATTTTCCTATTTGCACTCGCGTCCGGGGCCAGGGTTAGTGAGATTGTAGCCCTCTCGAGAGAGGCAGGTTGTGTTCAGTTCCTGGATGGGGGAGAACTGAACCTGTTTCCGGATCCTACGTTTCTCGCCAAGAATGAGTTACCCACCAACAGGTGGGGTCCCTGGAGAATCTGCCCTCTGAAAGAAGATGCATCTCTATGTCCAGTAGAATGCCTAAAGGTCTATCTTCATAGAACTTCAGACTTCAAGGGTGGTCAACTATTCAGGGGAGAAACATCAGGCTCAAATTTATCTCTGAATCAACTCAGAGCGAAAATCACATATTTTATTCGCAGAGCGGTTCCTGACAGTACACCCGTAGGTCACGATCCGAGGAAAGTTGCCTCATCCTTAAATTTCTTTAATTGTATGGATTTTGAACATCTCCGTTCATACACTGGCTGGAAGTCTTCCAGAGTGTTCTTTCACCACTATGCGAAGCAAGTAGAGGAACTAAAGAGATCTGTGGTAGCAGTGGGTCGCGTCGTTAACCCTACTGTTTAACTCTGCGAGGAACAGTGGTTTTAATTGGTACGATTAATTCCAGGGTGAGTGTGTAGTTACATACCGTACCACAAACTAAGTGAGGGCACTGAGTTGCCCATGTAGACTGCTCCATTTCCAAAGGTGAACCTAGCATAAGTGCAGACATGTGTGCCGAGCGTTTCTAACGCTAATGTCATTGATTTGTAATACAGACTTTTATGACTTTCATACCTCGGTATCTTAAAAGTGGCATTTAATGTGTTTTCTTTCAGATAAACAGTTCTGTTTACTATCATACTTATTCTTAAAGTTTTGGGTTATCCTCTTTTCATATATATATATATAATTGTGGTTAACCTGTCTGTTTATTGTCTGTCAATGAACTTGTTCTTGAGAACCTTGCGTCTCCTTCACCTGTGTCAATTTATTGGTATAATTGAGCATTCATTCTATGTACCTTATCTAGGATAATTCTAATAGAATTGTTCCTTTATGCAAGCTATGTTGCATTGGTTTATGCTTTCCTTAACGGGAGGACCCCATCCCATAAGGGGACGATGGCGGTTTTACTAGTTTCCTCCTAGCGGATATAAACCTTTGTCCAATATAAGTATTGTGAGGAGAACTGGTATATATTTCATATTGACACAGTGGTTCTTTACAAACTATGCTTCAAATAATATAGGGCGAGACCACTATATTAGGTTGCCTGGTATTCATACAATGGTATATGTACTCTTCGAGACTTTTCCAGAGTCTAGTAGGACTCTTCCCTGTAGGGGGCAGGAAGCTCTAACATGGTTCATAGTTAGTTGAAAAGATGTATAACGGTAACATCTTAGGTCTCTAGGTCTAGTCGACCGGGAAAAATTACATCCGTGGAGTACTGCACATTCTGAGAATCCACAGATACAGTAATGCTCTGGTATACTTCCATCAGGACGACGTGGCTTGAGCCCAAAAAAACGGATTTTGAGCGAAGCGAAAAATCAATTTTTGGGTGAGATGGCCATGTCGTCCTGATGGACCCGCCCTTGCCTTTCTAAGAAAGGGCTGTAGGACCCCTCCCTACATACAGTATCTGTAGCACCTCGTGTACGCTACAAGGAATACAGATGGCGCCAGGATTGGCGCCAGGCACGCTTACGAATCGGGAGATAGGGAGCCTTGGGAGCGGCTCCCCCTTTTTCTTTCCCGAATTTGTTTCTTGCCAACTGCCCCATGCGAGACGAAATCTCTGTTCGGGATGCATATTGCCATGTGGCGTGTCAAGATTACGTCCTCTGATATGTCGCGATATCCCTTTCACGAGGGAAACTCGCTCCAAGAGTTAGAATTCTGGTATCTTAAGGTAAATTCTCTGGGAATTTACCGTAGTTGTAATATACCCTAGGAAGCTACCCTATAGGAACTTCCATCAGGACGACATGGCTATCTCACCCAAAAATAGATTTTTCACTTCGCTCAAAATCCGTTTTTTGGGCTCAAGCCATGTAGTCCTGATGGAAGTATACCAGAGCATTACTGTATCTGTGGATTCTCAGAACGTGCAGTACTCCCCGGATGTAATTTTTCCCAGTCGACAACAGCTCCAAGTTTGGAGCGGTTGTAGCATAACTGCAGCCAATGGGTGTCAATAAGTGGCTGGAGAGGTCATTGGTTAGGGCGTGAGCAAAGGGTGGTATATGTGGGTGGTGGGCAGCATTATCACTGTTCCTGCACGTCACAGGGTGGGTATATTTGTCCCACATCATTCATGTTGAATAATTCTCCACTTCCTCTGGAGTGGAGGCTTTGATGATGGTCTGGAAGGTGCTGAAGTGGTGGTCCATAAGTGCGTCGTCTTTGATTATCAGTTCTTTCATAGCCAAAATATCGACATCGAGGATGGTAGCATGTACAGGTTCAGGTAGGCGCCGTACCCAAAGTGCATGGAGTATGTTTACTTCATGAGGAGAGCTGTCTGCGGCATGTTGCAGACGAGCAATACTGGTACTTTACCTGAGTGGGAGTGAAGCCTTTTGGTCCCCTAATGGTTGTTAAGAGAGCTGAAAAAGTTTTGCTATGCCAATGGCCAGTGATGGTGGATACTGCTCCAGGAGGTATGATTTGATTTATTTGTACGTTATGGAGCTGTTGCCTTGCTAGCACAGCCAATCAGTGATTTCCGGAAAAGTTTCCATAGAGATCGCTTTGAGAACGTAATCTGTTCTGGTGCTTAACCCAGTCATACCCTTGATGCGAAACTAGATTTCAGCATGCTGCAATCATCTGATCAAATACTGTTCGGTTTAGAGAAAGTCTTATATTGATTTTCATAATCTCCTTTTCTTTACCAAAAGCTCTCCACCCTATGCTTATCTCTCTTTTAATTTCGATTTATTGTCCTTGGGAAACACTTACTGTCAGTCCTAATTACGTATATTTATTTACAATCTCTAGAGGTTTGTCCATACCTCTTATTTGTTGTGTACCGCACGTTTTTCACACATGCTACCACACTGTAACGTCATTTCCTTATTTTATAAATATCTTGCTCCTCCCCTGCACTGAAAACAGAACTCGTTTAAGCTTACCATTTCATGCATTTTTGTGATATTCTTGCTCTGAACTGTTTATCTATAAGCTCATTTTCTGTTGAAAAAAAGTTAGTTTAAATTCTCTCGCCTCTTTATTATATCCTAATGGAGCTTCATGCATTGCATATATATGATTCAATCTGAAAATATTGATTCCTTCTTACCATGTATAAAAGTTATTGATAACATGAAATAACCAGCAATATACCTTGTACACCTTTCTTTATTTAATAAATACTATGGTCTATGAAAATCGTCCCGATGAACATAATAATACCCAGAGGTGCACTTAGTAGAGTGGATACCTCCCCAAGGGAGCTAATTTCTCGACCTTTTAGACGGATTTTGGTTGTTTTCTCCGTCCTTGACCTTGACCTTTGACCTTTTAAAATTCAATCCTTTACAGCTCTTTACATAACATTTTAAAATATCTGGAAGTTTCATTAATTAACGATTAGAATTAGGGCCGTATGGTTAATGACTAGAATTTTACCTTTTGCTTGACCTTCACCTTGAACTCAACCTTGACCTTCGACCTTAACATGTATTAATAGGCGGGGATTTTCATATACTCTAATATTAACCAAGTTTGAAGTCTACGACAGCAATGTCCCAACTTATGGCTGATTACAGGAATTGGACATTTTGAAAATCTCTGTGTTTGAAATTCTGAAGAAAATTGGAGAATATAAATAATTAACTGAACGCTGAAAAGGTTTTCTCAAGGGAAGTTCAATGGATGAATTATTTGCTGTTTGCCAGAGAGAGAGAGAGAGAGAGAGAGAGAGAGAGAGAGAGAGAGAGAGAGAGAGAGAGAGTCGAAAGTTTGTATAGTACTTATGAATAGTTTGACTATAAAGGAATACTATTGTGTATCCCTATTCTATAGAAGTTGTATGAGAGAGAGAGAGAAGAGAGAGAGAGAGAGAGAGAGAGAGAGAGAGAGAGAGAGAGAGAGAGAGAGATGTGGATATACAATGCTCTCTCTCTCTCTCTCTCTCTCTCTCTCTCTCTCTCTCTCTCTCTCTCTCTCTCTCTCTCTCTCTCAACTTCTATAAAAAATGAATACACGAAAATATTCTCTTTTAGTAAAAATATTCATAAATATACAAAGTTGCAACTTCTCTCTCTCTCTCTCTCTCTCTCTCTCTCTCTCTCTCTCTCTCTCTCTCTCTCTCTCTCTCTCTCTAGTGGATCAAGACCAGACGCAAGCAAATATAGACCTGTTAGTCCAACATCACATATTATGAAAGTGTATGAGAGGGTAATAAAAAAGAAAATAATGGATCATTTGGTTAAAAATAATTTGTTTAATATAGGTCAACACGGTTTTGTGCCTGGAAAAAGTACTCAAACCCAACTGATAGCACACTATGAAAACATATACAAAAATATGATAAGTGAAAAAGACCCAGATGTGATCTATCTAGATACTGCAAAAGCCTTTGACAAGGTAGACCATAATATATTAGAGAAAAAAATGAGAAAGCATAATATTGTGGGAAAGATAGGAAAATAGGTAAAAGAATTCCTGCAAAACCGAAAACTAATAGTGGTTGCAAATGACGAGAAATCAGATGAAGCCCAGGTAATATCTGGTGTGCCACAAGGAACAGTGTTAGCTGCACTGCTGTTTGTTATTATGATCTCAGACATAGACTGTGATGTCGAAAACTCTGTAGTGAGAAGTTTCGCAGATGACACAAGAATAAGTAGAGAAATTACTTGTGATGAAGATAGGAACTCACTACAAAGAGATCTAAACAATATATATGAATGGGCGGAGATAAATAGGAGAGTATTTAACTCGGATAAATTTGAATCAATGAATTATGGAAACAGAGAAGGAATGGTATATGCATACAAGGGACTTAATTTTGAGACAATCACAAACAAGGAATCAATCAAACACCTTGTTGAAATGTTAAATAGGAATATGTTATGCAACGACCAAATAGCAACACTGTTGGCTAAATGTAAAGCAAAAATGGGAATGTTATTCAGACACTTTAAAACAAGAAAAGCTGAACACATGATTAGGCTTTACAAAACTTATTTACGTAGTATACTCGAGTACTGCAATGTGATATGGTACCCACACTAACAAAAGGATATTGCACAAATAGAGAGTGTACAAAGGTCCTATACTGCTGGAATAGAAGAAGTTAAGGAACTTGACTACTGGGAAAGACTGCAAATTTTTTAAATATACAGACTAGAAAGGAGAAGAGAACGCTACATGATAATACAAGCATAGAAGCAAATAGAAGGAATTACTGAAAACATCATGGAGCTAAAAATATCAGAAAGAGCAAGCCGAGGTAGATTAATAGTGCCAAAAAATATACCAGGAAACTAAGGAAGGCGCACAGAACATTAATCCACTACTCACCAGCATCGATAATGCAGCGACTATTTAATGTGCTGCCAGCTCATCTAGGAAACATATCAGGAGTGAGTGTAGATATGTTTATGAATAAGCTCGATAAATACCTAAGATGCATCCCACACCATCCAAGACTGGAAGATGCAAAATACACCGGAAGATGCATTAGCAACTCTCTGATGGATATACGAGGTGCCCCACACTGAGGGACCTGGGGGAACCCAAACAAAAATTAAGCCAAATAAGGCAATAAGGTAAGGCTTTCACACAATTTTTATATTCCTGATAAATAGAGAAATGGAAGAATAAATAAAAGGACCAAACGACAGAGAGAGAGAGAGAGAGAGAGAGAGAGAGAGAGAGAGAGAGAGAGAGAGAGAGAGAGAGAGAGAGAGAGAGAGAGGGAGACGGTATTGTTAACATTATTATTGTCATAGTTATAACAGTTGTGGATGGAATTCAATTATTTCCTTATCAGTATTTTATAAAGAAAAATTGAATTTCAGAAGATTTTCACACATCACTAACAGAAATATTGAAAAAAAAATATTAACATTAACAATAATGTTATTTTCTAAAAAAATAACTTTAATGTTTTGATGCATATAATGCTTTGTTATGTATGAATCATTAAATCTCTCTCTCTCTCTCTCTCTCTCTCTCTCTCTCTCTCTCTCTCTCTCTTTATATCACTGGATGAGTAACATGTAAGAGTATGATAGTAAATGATCTATGTATACTCGTGTGTTTTTATAACCCTACGTGGTGGGAGATTTGAATATTGGGATTATTTCAAATTTTTATGTCTCTTAGCACCCTTCTGATTTTGAAAATAGAGTGAAGGAAAAACAGGAAGAAAAATAGGAGAAAAAGGTTGTGGAGGATTACTCATTGGTCTAAAGTTTCTATTATAGAAGAAGTGATTAAGCAAGCGTGTTATGTTTTCCAATATTCTTTTCTAGTTTTTTATGGGTATTTTTTGTATCAAACTCAGTTTTTTACAAAGATTTATTAATTTTACATACTTTATTGTCTAAATAATAACCTCTCGATCTACACTGGGTTGTAATAAATCCGGATAAATTTTAACGATACACAAGAGACACTTAGGTGTTACTTATAGACAAGAATAATGGTTTATATTATAACATTGGTTTCAATCCACAATCATTTCTGTATAATAAGATGAGCCTAATAATTTCAAATCAATTTTAGAAGAGACCCTTTCATAGTAGTTGACTATAACGAGTAGAGAGAGAGAGAGAGAGAGAGAGAGAGAGAGAGAGAGAGAGACAGAGAGAGAGAGAGAGAGAGAGAGAGAGAGGTAAAATGATATTTGTTCTTATTATTGTTATTATATTATATTATATTATATAATCTACTTCTACGTGGTTATAACATTTTCTTATTATCACGATGAGAGAGAGAAAGAGAGAGAGAGAGAGAGAGAGAGAGAGAGAGAGAGAGAGAGAGAGAGAGAGATATTATTTGTTATTATCGTGCGCGGACGGGATGCCGAATGCATTTTTGCCGAAGGACAAGAAGCAGAAGCCAGGAAGCCGAACGGACAGAATGCCGAACAGACATAATGCCGAAAGGACACAATGCCTAACAGACGTTAAGTCGAACGGACAAAATGCCGAATACTGCTACGACTAAATGTAATTATAAGCAAATATATATTTTTTTTTCCTTTAGTCCAGTAAGAAAATCAATGATTATTTTTTTTTATTCAGAACACCTGTAAAAGACAAAAGGACGTAGGCCTGAAATAAAAGTAAAATGCTTGATAATCATTTTATTTCTACAATATACTACATACAATATGTGTTTATTTAAAAGATAAAATGTGTCGGCTGGGTTAAAAAAAGTTAAAAAGTGCTTGTAACTGCTTGATAAAAAGTGCGTTATTGGGTTCAACATACCACTGCTGTAGACCACAAGACTGGATGTTTCGCCATAAACATTGGCCAAAATGAAAAAACCAACCTGATAAAAATGTATTAGGAAAGTTTTTTTTTTTTTTTAATGCTATTTATTGTTGCTCTTTCGAAATCAACAGTTATTGAATCAGGATCCTGAACACCTTTGCTTTTTAAAAATCCAAAAATTTCGTCATACGTTTTTTCTTCTTTGTTACTAGCAATACAATATACCAGTGGCAAGGTTTTATTTTTTGAAACAATGGCATGTAAAGTATAAAGCTGCTTGCCTAAAGGAGCGGAGTCAAATGTGCCATCGGCAAACCATGCTCGTTTTTTAGATAATAATTCCAAGTTAGTTTCTGTCGATAAAATTGTAACGGAGGTGGTTTCATAAAGATGAAAATTCTCGCCACGGCTTGTCTTATCCAAGTCTTCACTTTCTTCATTCTTTCTTGCTCGTTTTACCATTCTTGCAAGTGTTTCTCTTTTAGGTATAGAACCAGCAATGCTGAGTGGCAGTTCTTCCAAGACTTTATTAATTATGCGGCTTGTTACCTCTTCTGTTTGTTCTGCTGAATTCTTCATTACAACCAAAGATTTTAAAATTATATTATGAGCACCGTCAGGAGGATGTGAATGTTCTGAAGCCTGTCCATGTTCGACATCACTAATCGTTCTAATTCTTGCATTGCACTCTTTTCGTCTCTCACATCTCCAGTAAGTAGTTGCTTTAACAGTTTTATCGACAACGTATGAATATCCATTAAGAAGTAACTTTCGGCCACCACGTCCTGTCTTGGTAAATTCCATGGTTAAACTGGCTTTTTTAAACAAATAAATTCCATAGTGAAATTCGAGTAAAGGAAAAAAATATAAATATAAATAACTACAGAGCATGAATAGTAAACTAGCATATTGTTACTTAAAGAAGTAGTTAAATAGTAATTATCAAATTAGTTAAAAGTTAAAGTTGGAAGAAGAAAACAATCTTAAATACGGTATTTTCTTATTTTTTTATCCATTAACGATACTTATCATTTACATAATAATTTTCTTTTTTATTTATGGCAGAAAGATTAACTGATTGAAAGAATGAATAGATAAATGAAAGAAATCATTTATCAATTTGCAAGAGAGATATTTATATAGAGTATATAAAAAGAGATATAGTCATTATTCGGCATTTTGTCCGTTCGACTTAACGTCTGTTAGGCATTGTGTCCTTTCGGCATTATGTCTGTTCGGCATTCTGTCCGTTCAGCTTCCTGGCTTCTGCTTCTTGTCCTTCGGCAAAAATGCATTCGGCATTATATCCCTCGTCATAATATAAAAAAATTATAACAGGCTCTCTCTCTCTCTCTCTCTCTCTCTCTCTCTCTCTCTCTCTCTCTCATTATGTAGATATCCGGAAAACACTAGAATTAGTTGTGTATATGTTAGTGTGTCTGTATAAGTGATACGGACAATGTATATGGGAATTGGATTAAAAATAATGATATTTTTATACCAAGACAAATGAAAATAGTGAGTAACCAATATGATATGATTAATCTGTAACAATTATTATCATAATAAACATATTATGTACAAAAAAAAAAAAACTTTATTTGGCTTTAAATTGAAACCCAGACCATGAACTACAGCTGCGTGTTTAATAACTTCTGAAAACTCATTAAAACATAAAGCCTTTTATCAATGATAGTTTTTGAGATGGATTTCCAGTTTGGGTTTATAATTCGAATATTAGTTTCTAGAGCAAATAATGATAGAATTATTTCATGGATTTAGTCACCGTCATATTACTGTATTAAATTGATTGAGATTTGGAGAAGATATAGTATGGTAAAATTATAAAATCAAATTTCCATGGGGGGAGAGAGAGAGAGAGAGAGAGAGAGAGAGA
>NC_090758.1:4969511-4972011 GCF_036898095.1 Palaemon carinicauda
GGGGTGAGGTTTCTCCCAAGTGGATGTTTTCAGTATAACGATGTCAAAAGAGGGGGGGGGGTATGAAGGGTAGGAGGGGTTGGTAGAAAGTGTCAGGAGTCCTATAGAGGGAAGAGGGAGGGAGTCGAAGGGGGAGAGAAGAGAGGAAGGGAGAGGAGAGAGAGGAAGGAGAGAGGAAGGAAGAGTGAGAGGGAGAGGGATTTGCCTTATTGCCTTAATTTTGGTTTGGGTTCCCCCAGGTCCCTCAGTGTGAGGCACCTCGTATATCCACCAGAGAGTTGCTAATGCATCTTCCGGTGTATTTTGCATCTTCCAGTCTTGGATGGTCTGGGATGCATCTTAGGTATTTATCGAGCTTATTCTTAAAGAATTCTACGCTCACTCCTGATATGTTTCTTAGATGAGCTGGCAGCACATTAAATAGTCGCTGCATTATCGATGCTGCTGCGTAGTAAATTAATGTCCTGTGCGCCTTTCTCAGTTTACCTGGAATGCTTTTTGGCACTATTAATCTACCTCGGCTTGCTCTTTCTGATATTTTAAGCTCCATGATGTTTTCAGCAATTCCTTCTATTTGCTTCCATGCTTGTATTATCATGTAGCGTTCTCTTCTCCTTTCTAGACTGTATAGTTTAAAAAATTGCAGTCTTTCCCAGTAGTCAAGGTCCTTAACTTCTTCTATTCTAGCAGTATAGGACCTTTGTACACTCTCTATTAGCGCAATATCCTTTTGGTAGTGTGGGTACCATATCACATTGCAGTACTCGAGTGTACTACGCACATAAGTTTTGTAAAGCATAATCATGTGTTCAGCTTTTCTTGTTTTAAAGTGTCTGAAAAACATTCCCATTTTTGCTTTACATTTAGCCAACAGTGTTGCTATTTGGTCATTGCATAACATATTCCTATTTAAAATTACACCAAGGTCTTTAATTGCTTCCTTGTTTGTGATTGTCTCATTATTAGGTCCCTTGTATGCATACACCATTTCTTCTCTGTTTCCATAATTTATTGATTCGAATTTATCGGAGTTAAATACCATCCTATTTATCTCCGCCCATTCATATATTTTGTTTAGATCTCTTTGTAGTGAGTTCCTATCTTCATCACAAGTAATTTCTCTACTTATTCTTGTGTCATCGGTGAAACTTCTCACTACGGAGTTTTCAACATCACAGTCTATGTCTGAGATCATAATAACAAATAGCAGTGCAGCTAATACCGTACCTTGTGGCACACCAGATATTACCTGGGCTTCATCTGATTTCTCATCATTTGCAACCACTATCTGTTTTCTGTTTTGCAGGAATTCTTTTACCCATTTTCCTATCTTTCCCACAATATTATGGTTTCTCATTTTTTTCTCCAATATGTTATGGTCTACCTTGTCAAAGGCTTTTGCAAAATCTAGATAGATCACATCTGTGTCTTTTTCATTTATCATATTATTGTATATGTTTTCATAGTGTGCTATCAGTTGGGTCTGTGTACTTTTTCCAGGTACGAAAACCGTGTTGACCCATATTAAACAAATTGTTTTTGACCAAATGGTCCATTATTTTCTTTTTATTACCCTCTCATACACTTTCATAATATGTGATGTTAGACTAACAGGTCTATAATTGCTTGCCTCTAGTCTTGATCCACTTTTGAAGATAGGGGTTATATAAGCTAATTTATGTTTAACATATATCTCGCTCATATCTACACTCTGTCATAGCAGTATTGCAAGCGGCTTCGCGATTGTGTTTGCAGTTCTTTTTTAACAAAATCGCTGTAACTCCATCTGAACCGGCTGCCGATCCATTTTTAATTTCGTTTATAGCCGTGACAATATCTGCTTCATTAATATCTATATCCGTTAGATATTCAACATTTTCTTCTCTCATTTCTGTTTCATTAATCTCATTCGCAATTCTTGGCGTGAACTCACTCTTATATTTTTCTGCTAATATGTTGTATATTTCCTTTTTTTTTTATTCGTTAGCCGTCCTTCAATTCTTAGAGGGCCTATTTCTATTCTCCTTTTATTCATCTTTTTTGCATAGGAGTAAAGTACTGTGGGGTTTCTTTTTATATTTTGAAGTGTCCTTTCTTCTAAGTCCCTTTTTTCATTTTCTTTCGACTGTATAATCTTTTGTTCTGCATTTTCTATCTTACATTTTATTTCCCTTATTTTCCACACATTTTTTTCTTTTGCAAGATTTTTCTTCTACTTTCTAATTTTCTGAAATAAGATCCTTCTGTCTCTTGGTATGCACGTCTTTTGTTTATTGTTTTTTTTCGGTACATATTTTTCAACAATTTTCTCCAGTATTTTGCACAGTATGTCCGTATTTACCTGTATATTATTACTTATAAATACATTTTTCCATTCTTTATTCAGTTCTTCATTTATTTCTGACCATTTTATATTCTTACTGTAAAAATTATATTTTCCATATCCTTCCCAAAGTTTTGTGCTTTTATTAATTCTATGATCACTTGCTTTGGAATGAAC
>NC_090758.1:4982011-4989511 GCF_036898095.1 Palaemon carinicauda
AGCTTGCATAAAGGAACAATCTATTAGAATTATCCCAGATAAATATACATAGAATGAATGCTCAATTATATCAATAAATTGACACAGGTGAAGGAGACGCAAGGTTCTCAAGAACCAGTTTATTGACAGACAATAAACAGACAGGTTAACAACAATATATATATATATATATATATATATATATATATATATATATATATATATATATATATATATATATATATATATAAGAAGAGGATAACCAAAACTTAAAGCATAAGTATGATAGTAAACAGAAACTTGTTTATCTGAAAGAAAAACATTAGTGCCACTTTTAACATACCGAGGTATCAAGGTTAGAAAAGTCTGTATTACTAATCAATTATATTAGCGTTAGAAACGCTCGGCACACATGTCTGCACTTATGCTAGGTTCACCTTTGGAAGTGGAACAGTCAACGTGGGCACCTAAGTGCCCACACTTTGTTTGTAGCACAGTATGTAACTACACACTCACCCTGGAATTAATCGTCCCAATTAAAACCACTGTTCCTCGCAGAGTTAAACAGCAGGGTTAACGACGCAACCCACTGCTACCACAGAACTCTTTAGTTGCTCCACTTGCTTCGCATAGTGGCGAAAGAATACTCTGGAACACTTTCAGCCAGTGTATGAACGATGTTCAAAACCCATAAAATGAAGGAAATTTAAGGATGAAGCAACTTTCCTCGGATCGTGACCTGCGGGTGTACTGTCAGGATCCGCTCTGCGAATAAAATATGTAATTTTTCGCCCTGAGTTGATTCAGTGATAAATTTGAGCCTGATGTTTCTCCCCTGAATAGTTGACCACCCTTGAAGTCTGAAGTTCTATGAAGATAGACCTTCAGGCATTCTACTGGACATAGAAATGCATCTTCTTTCAGAGGGCAGATTCTCCAGGGACCCCGCCTGTTGGTGAGTAACTCATTCTTGGCGAGAAAAGTAGGCTCCGGAAACAGGTTCAGTTCTCCCCCATCCAGGAACTGAACACGACCTTTCTCTCTCGAGAGGGCTACAATCTCACTAACCCTGGCCCCGGACGCGAGTGCAAATAGGAAAATAACCTTTTGGGTCAAATCCTTTAACGCACCCTCCTCATTGCTCAACAGAGAAGCGAAATGAAGAACTTTGTCTAAAGACCATGAAATGGGCTTTGGAGGTGCTGAAGGTCTGAGCCTAGCGTAGGCTTTCGAAACTTTATTGCCTTCTAGTAGATTTGCACTTATATTCCTCTAGGAAGTCTATGCTGGCTTTCGAAATCCCGAAACGCTTTCTCACTGCTAGGGAGAGAAAATCATGAGCTGCAGGGTCCGGGTTTTCTGTAAAGAAGCGCAGACAGCAGACTTCTGGACTCGCTGGGTCAGAACTGGATCTGGTAGCGATAGAAACTTCACCCGTAGTTCCCATGCCAGGGGGAACCACACGCTGTTCAGCCACTTGTGGGCCACTATTGCCGCTACCCCCTTGAAGGATCTCAGTTTGTTGAGGACCCTCAACAGAAGGTTGTAAGGAGGGAACAGATAAATCCTGTTCCAGTCGAGGGACATCGCGTCCACTGCTTCCGCTAAGGGGTCCTCGTAGGGGGACACGTACAGGGGCAATTTCTTGTTGTCTTTCGTCGCTAAGAGGTCTATCTGCAGTTCTGGGACTTGACTCAAGATGAAGGAGAATGATCCTGCGTCTAGAGACCATTCCGACTCTATCAGTGTGAACCTGGATAGAGCGTCCGCTGTCACATTGCGGACTCCTTGAAGGTGAACTGCCGACAGGTACCACTTCTTTTCAGCCAATCGGAAGATGGCCAACATCACCTGGTTGAGAGGTGGTGACCTTGATCCATGTCGATTCAAGCATCTCACAACTACCTTGCTGTCCAGCACCAACTATATGTGGATCGAGTGACGCGGGGAGACTTTCTTTAAGGTAAGGAGCACTGCCATAGCTTCTAGAAAGTTTATGAGAAAGGTCTTGAATAGCTTGGACTAAGTCCCCTTGACTTTTTTCCGATGAGAGTGACCTCCCCATCCCTCCTTCGAGGCGTCTGAAGAAGAACCGACTTCTTTAGATGTCTGGCTTGGGACCAAGGCCTGAGGAGAGTACGTAGACCAAACGGAACTGGTCTTCTCAGATCTCTTCGCGCGTTGATGCATAACTTCTCCAAAACTCCGGTTGCATCATTTAGCTGTGCTCTTAGCACCAGGTCTGTCACCGAAGCAAACTGGAGAGAACCTAGTACTCTCTCCTGCTCGCGTCTTGATATCCTTTCGGAATCTAGAAGTCTCTTGACAGAACCCGCTATCTCCTTCCTTTCTTCGCCGGGATGGAGAAACGGTGTGACATTAGGTCCCAGTGGATTCCCAGCCACTGGAACTTTTGAGATGGAGAAAGTTGAGACTTTTTTCTGTTGATCTTGAAGCCTAGAAACTCAAGGAACTGGATCACATGAATGGAAGCTTGCAAGCATTCTGTTTTGGATGATGCCCACACCAGCCAGTCGTCCAGGTAGGCTACTACCTGAAATCCCTTTAGGCGTAATTGCTTGAGAGCTACGCTCGCAAGCGTCGTGAAGATCCTTGGAGCTATATTTAGCCCGAATGGCATGGCTCTGAAGGCGTATAGTCTTCGTTGTAGCTTGAACCCTAGGTAGGGGGAGAGTCGACGGTTGATTGGAACGTGCCAATAGGCGTCTGACAAGTCTATGGAGACGGTATATGCCCTCTTGGGCAGTAATGTCCTTATGTGTTGCAGTGTTAGCATCTTGAACTTGCAGTTCACTATGAACTTTTTGAGTGGCGACAAGTACAGAATGACTCTGAGTTTTCCCGAGTCCTTCTTGGGAACACAAAACAGCCTCCCTTGGAATTTGATGGACTTTACCCTTCGGATCACTTTATTCCTCCAACAAATCTTGGATGTACTCCTCCAGAACGGGGGTGGGGTGTTGTAAAAACCGAGGGCACGGGGGTGGAGTGCTGTACCAGCTCCAGCCCAGTCCATTCTTGAGTAGGCTGTGTGCCCAGGGATCAAAGGTCCACCGATCCCGAAAATTCTGAAGTCTCCCTCCTACCGGTGTCACCTCACTTGGACTGTTGTCCAGAGGTCTTGCCTCCCTGACCGCGACCACCCCTGAATCCCCTTCCCCTTGAGGGGCGCCTAGACGAGCCTCTGGCTGCTCCTCTAGGCTTTGCTCGAACGGAAGTAGACTGCCTTTCGAACGTTGGGTTGAATGCCGGGGACTGCGTCGACATGGCCTGGGGTACCCACTGGAAAGTGGTCGGGGTTTGTGCCACCATCTGGGGCACTGAAGGCATCGGCAATTGCTGTTGCTGTTGCTGTTCAACTGGCTTGGCTGGCCGAGACGGTAGCGTAGTTCTTTTAGTCTTCCTCCTTGGCTGGGGACCCTCATCCTGAGAAGACTTTCTCTTGATAGACAGGCCCTACTTCTGGAAAAGATTTCTATTCTTCGTGGCGGCCTTATCCACAACTTCTTTGACCAATTCGCTAGGGAAAAGGTCTTTGCCCCAAATGTTGGAGGAGATTAGTTTCCTTGGCTCGTGCCTCACCGTAGCCGAGGTGAACACGAACTCCCTACAAGCTCTCCTCACCCTGACGAAGCTGTAAAGATCCCTCGTCACTGTGGCCAGATGAGTCTTGGCCACTACCATGAACATTTCATGGACCTTGGGGTCACTTGCCATCGTCTCAAGAGTGGTCTGAAGAGACATTGAGGCAGCCAGTCTTTCTTTTGTCTCGAGCTCTCTCCGCAAAAGAAAGTCAGACAGCTTAGGGAGGTTCTCACCGAACTGACGTCCGGCAATATCAGCCTCCAACTTCCCGACTGAGAAGGTAAAATGGACGTCCTTCCAGTCCTTGTGGTCCATGGGTAGGGCCAGCGACAAGGGTTTACACTCCTCCAGGGAGGGGCAAGGCTTGCCAGCCTCGACTGCTTTTAATACCGCCGCAAACCCTTTCTGCAAAAAGGGGAAGGCTCCAGCAGGAGAGGACACAAAGGAAGGGAGCTTCTTAATCAATGCAGCTACCTTTGAGTTTGTGAAGCCCCTCTCTTTCATCGAAGATGAAAGCAAAGCTTGAGCCTTAGCATGGTCCATCACTATGACCTCCTTCGGCTCTGTCTCCTCCTTTGAAGCTGGTTCCTTCCTCAACCGGACGTAACAGTCCGGATATGACCCTTTGCTGGGCCAGAATTCCACCTCCTCAAGGGGAACTGAACCCAGTTTATCCGACATGACGATCTTTCCAGTCGTCATCCTCATGTGCTCAGCATATCTCCACGGGTTAGCATCTGAGCACAAGGGAAGGTCCTTCACATTCAGCCTTTTCTGGGGCGCACGTGATGCTGCAAGCTTCTGCATCTGCAGTTCCATTGCAGCCGCCTTCTCCATATTCTCTTTCTGCATTTGTTGGATCATTCTAACAATGGAGGAGAGGGCCTGTCCCAGCTCTACTGGGAGAGCGAACGATTTTGAGGGAATAGGTTCAGGGATCAGAACCGGAGCAGCCGACACCTCGTCGGCTTCTTCCTCTACAATGTCTGGGGTTTGATCCTCCTCCTGGCCTCCAGCAAGGAGGTCTTCCTCCAGACGCTCAGACACGTCTGACATCCTGTCGTCCAACTGGATGTCTTGCAAGGCGACCGCCCCTTCAGCATCCACCTGGATCTGAACTAGGGGGATCTCCTCTTGAGGCTGAGGAATCACTGCATCAACTGATGCTCTAGGGAAAAGGTAAGCCCCCATCTTCTCACTTGGAAGATAAGGTCCAGAGGTGTTCTTCTGGAAGCCCCTTACCCAGGTGCAAAGCTTCTCCCTAGCTATATCCCTTGATTCAGCTGTCCTAGGGGAATTAAAAGCCTCAGTAATCCGGTTAGAGCACACGGTACATACCTGGGGGTCCCAAAACCGGAGATCACCCTTGGAGACAGCGCATGCTGCGTGCCTCCTACATAACTCATGTCCGCAGAAGTTCTTACTGCGGACGTTGCAGAAAGCACTTCCGCACTTCAGACGTACCTCCTGCAAAGAAAAGAAATTTCCATGAGTATCAAGTGAACTACGTATCACTGGATATGCACAGTTAGCATAACAAATCAGAAAGGAAAGACACACACCTGTGTTTTCCCGCACAACCAATTGTTGCATCCTTCCAGATAATAAAATCGTATGGTAAATCTGTCCTAGAGTAACCAATGAGAAATTTCCAGAGGAAACAGGTGGAGCTCACACCTAAGATATGATTTTAAAATACCGGACAATAGACAAGAAAGAACTCACTTTCTTATCTGTAAGGCAACACCAAAGGGCTGTGCAAGACAACACAAAAGTGTTAGAACACACAGTGCTGTACCAAAACTTATACTATAGTTTTCTTCCTACAGTATATGTTATACTGAAGAATACTGGTACAGTATAGAAGGTAATGTGCCGGCCGGCACACACCATAACTAGCTTTAAAGTATACTACTTAATAACTATAAGGCGGCAGAATGCTGGTTCAAATGCATGTGCCGGCCGGCAACAGCCAATGTCGGCCGGCAATAACTGCCGGCCGGCAACTACACAAGGTAGTACCCGGCTGCCGGCCACTGCTCATAGCGACCGGCAGACAAGGGCTGACATTAGCCAGCCGGCAAAGGTAAACAACCGATGCCGGCCAGCAGCAAAAGAACCAGAGGACTAAGACTGCCCGGCTGCCGGCCTCATAGGCCGGCAGCTGGGTCGGGTACAGCACTAGAAGAAAACAGAATGGATGCCGGGATAAGAGCGTAAACTACCTCCAAGCCCGGCAATCCGAAAGAGTGCATATAAGGAAGTTGAGAATCTAATTCAGGCTTCCTGACCAATGCCGTCTGGCTCTACAGGCAGGCATGGATGAGGGACCAAGGGAGGTCCAGGCAGCACTCAAAGCAGAAGACCCTTGCCGGCCAGCAGACTCTGCCGGCCGGCAAGGGACTGAGTCAATTCCACATCCTAACCTATCCTAGGTCCAGATGTAGAATGACGTACAGTACTGTAATGGCTAGGCCATTACGAAGATAGAGGGGGAAGGGACAAAAGAGGGTCCTACCAACCTTGCTGTAGTGAAGGATCACCAGCAGCCAAGAAAACTCATCTTAGCCTAAGGGAGATCCAAGGAGGAAGGCCAGCAATACTTGCCAGCTCCCAAAGAACCAAAGCAAGGAAGGTGTTGCTACTCCCAGGGAAAGGATCTTATCCTCCCACCGAGAACAGCAACAAGGACTAGTCTGCTAGATCACAAAAGAAGGAATCATCTCGTACAGAAACCTTCGGTAGTGACCTAAGGAGGCTAAGCCTCCTATGTCTGTGTCAGGCCAGCAAGGGAGACTCTACCCCAAGCCAGACAAACACAGACTCAGACTAAAAACTCTGTTGTTCTGTCCCTCTCTGAAACCAGACTTACTGGAACAGGGAGGTACAGTAACACCCCAGTATAGTTTTATCGAAAGTTAATTCAGATAAACCACTTAGGGATAAGCCCAAGGCTTAAACAGAGGGAAAGGGATTGCATACCTTCTCCGAAGAAAAGAAAGCAACCGGGGAGTATGAGAAAGTATACTAAGGCTCCTTAAGCAACTTAGCCTAGGCACCAAGAGAATCGATTACCTAAATCACCAAAACTCACTCGTATACTATCTTAGAAATATTCAACATAATCTTAATTGTATAAAAAAAAGCCTAAAGCTTCAATAAAATTTTAAAACACTCGGAAAACCAAAATCATGCAGGAAGTACTAGGACCAAACGACTAGGCTACATGGCCTAGCGTAGGCCAGACTTGGCGAATACTTCGCCAAAATAATACTAAAAGCACGAAAGGAAATCCTATGTAACGCTAAATAGCTAAAATTTATTAAAGCAAAACAACCGGGAATGTCGCTCTGGCTAACTAAAACTCATACCTAGCGAGCGACAGTGTCCATGACGCCTCCGGTAGGCAACGGCTCTTGTAACAAAGATTAATACTATTAATCACTTTAAAATTAACCAAGAGCCTACATTTATACATAAAAGAAATGGTACTCAACTTATCAGAGGCCAACGAAGTTGGAAAAGCCATGAAAAGCTGAATAAATCCAAGATTTGCGAGAAACACAGGAAAAAACACCGAGTTGTTAAGTTACGCAAAAAGGAATACAGATGGCGCCAGGATTGGCGCCAGGCACGCTTACGAAACTGGAGAAGAGGGAGCCTTGGGAGCGGCTCCCCCTTTTTCTTTCCTGTTTTCGTTTTCTTGCCAATTGACCCCTCGATGTGTTATCTCTGTTTGGGGTGCAGATTGCCATGTGGCGTGTCAAGAATACGTCATCTGATATGTCGCGATATCCCTTTCATTAGGGATAATCGCTCCAGGAGTTAGAATTCTGGGTACCTTAAGGTAAATTCTCTGGGAATATCGCCATGGTTGTAATATGCCCTAGGAAGCTACCCTATAGGAACTTTCAT
>NC_090758.1:4992011-4994511 GCF_036898095.1 Palaemon carinicauda
GATAATAATAATAACAATGATATTAGCACTATCATTATTATTATTATTGATATTATTTTATATATATATATATATATATATATATATATATATATATATATATATATATATATATATATATATATATATGTATATATATATATATATATATATACGAGTATATATATATATATATATATATATATATATATATATATATATATATATATATATATATATACATAAGTACACACACACACACACATATATATATATATATATATATATATATATATATATATATATATATATGAATCAAACGAAGGTGACTGTATAAGAAAAATCCCATCCTTTTTAAAGGCCTTCCAATATTTTACCTCCTTTCATGAGATTTATTGGCAATGTTTTAAACTGACTTTGATATCATAACAGAAGAAACAAAGTTTTGTAAAGAGAAAAACTTTCTTTATATTCATATTCATTCCGGAGACATTTTAATGATATGTGCTTACAATTCATTCTCTCCAAACTATCATTTTCAACACTATGCCCAGCACCAAATTCCTTAAAAACATCACAATCAACATTCGAACTAATAATAATAGAGGTTGACGAATAATTATCATATATCTTTGATATTTTGATGGAACATCCACACTTAACCTATATAAATGAACAATGGCTCTTGTTATATGTGTGAAATACATCTCTCTCTCTCTCTCTCTCTCTCTCTCTCTCTCTCTCTCTCTCTCTCAAACTATATTGAACCAAGAAACAGCTTTACTGATATGCTTTCATTTACTATAGAAATGATGATAAGGTTTATTTAACAACTTATCTACACTCTGGAACGCCCTTATTAACAGGCATAATTTCGCCGGTGGATGACGCAACACAGTCGGGTGTTAATGATGAGGCAGAAATATGACAATTCTCCTTTTCATTATTCAATTTGTCTATGTTGATTACGTTTTTTATAGGAAGATCATATTACCCCATAATCATGCATCTTCTGGCATAAAACTATCACTCCTTAAATTATTTGAATCTGTAATGAATAATGATATTCTCCATTCAAGTAAATTCTATTTGGCAGCGCTCTCCCAAACTCGTCCCACCAACCTCAACTATGCTTATGGTTGTTATCTTGGTCAATTGTACTGGGAAATGACTTACCATTTATATGTTCTGATGAAGAAAGGAAGTTCTAAACACAATCATAAGTAAACTTAGATTGCTTCCGATAGCATATGAGAAATTCACACCATTTTCTGATAAAAATATTCACATATAATAAGAAAACGATGGTTGGAAAATATACCAACTACCAATTCTCTATCCTCTACCTTCCTACCACACTTTTTTGTACCCACGTGGTCTTCAAATAATTGTTTATATTAGTTGGGCAAAGGTGCCTCTGACGCCATCTATTGGCGGTAAAGAAAAACGCATTACGATTCAAGGGAGGGAGCTACATGAGGCTGGGTTATTATGTCTTTCTTAATGTACACAATCTTATTATTCCAGTTTGTTCTTACTAACAAAACAGGTTATACCATACAACAAGAATTAGCGGTAGAATCCTTATAAAAAATTGAAAGTTAGATAAAAAAACTGTGTAATTATTTGAATGTCTCACCGATTTCAGTACATGTGGCATATTTGGCGAAACCCCTCCTGACCCCCAAATGTAATTGACCTAACGATTGTTTGTTGTGGAAATATTTTTGCGACATTTATTATGAAATTCGTACATTCCTAAGATTTAAGTTGTGGCCAGACAACAAGGAACATCAAGTAAGCATGCGTCTGTTTAATAGCAATTTTGTGCTCAAATAGAAACAGAAATGAAATATTACAAATAATTATGAGAGGATGATGGGGTATTTAGCAATGGAGTAACCTACTGCTAAAGCCATCTTGAAAATAAGCAACGCGTAGAGCTCTTTAATCCTTGCGTTCTGGAACCTTCCATGACGTAATTCTTGTTTAGAAATAGCTAAAATACCCTACTTTACTGGAATTGAATATTGTTTATACCTGCAATACATATTTCTAAATTAGTATCAATCTATCACCCTTTTCCAATTAGATAGAATTTTTCACGTGAATGGAACAAGGGACGTGTGCTGCCATCTTTTGACAAGAAGTAGAAGCACTCGAATTCTATCCAATTCGGAAAAGTGTGTGATAACTAAAATATACTTTCATTATATTTTCTTTCAATTAAAGCAAGAAAAATTCATATTACCAATGCTACTACGCTTTCTAGTAAATATTAGGCTCTAAGCTATGGCAATTATACGTTAAAAAATGATAATATCTATTACCAAAATCTATTTAGCAAATCCCAAGATTCTAAAACCAAAGAGTCTGAGATAGGTCATAAAATAAAAAATCTCCAATTTAATCAAATTATACTCATGTCCACAGCAAATATCTTTTTAGCCAATCATATGCCCAATAAGAGATACCAAACCTCTCTCTCTCTCTCTCTCTCTCTCTCTCTCTCTCTCTCTCT
>NC_090758.1:4997011-4998784 GCF_036898095.1 Palaemon carinicauda
GTGTCTTCACTTTCTATTTCAGTTTTAATTACCTGTTTTTCTATATGTAATTTTTCTTTATTTTTCAGATTATTTTTTATGGTGATTGTACCTAAAGGTTATTCACCTTTTACTCAGGCATGGGTTTTATTTTGTATGAAATTTTATCCTTTTCATAATACTACTACTACTACAACTACTGACCACGCTTCGATACAGTCATTTCATATAATGTCTGAAATTTATTTACCAGTTAGAATTTATGTTGTATTTATTACTGATTTATGGAAACGAAGTTAAGCAGAAAGAGAGAGAGAGAGAGAGAGAGAGAGAGAGAGAGAGAGAGAGAGAGAGAGAGAGAGAGAGAGAGAGAGAGAGAGCTCAAAATATCAAACAATAAATAAAAAGAAATACCAAAGTAGAAATATTAATGTTGAATTAATCTCCATATGCGTTTTTGGACATGTGTGAAATTTTATCTCAAATTTGGTCCTTATAGATTAATGCAGAATTAAAGAATTAAATCATGTTTGAGTGATACACGGAGAATCTGAATCTGAATACGTTAAAGTTTGGAATAATAAAATCATACATCAATTATAATGCTCTCCTGTTAAATTCTGCAGTTGTTCTAATTATAAACAATTCGAGTATTCAGAACACTTTCAAAATTCAATTTATCTTAATATAATGATTAAGAATAAAGTAATTGATCAGGCCGGTGACCAAACGTAAATCCTGGTGGATACTCCAAGACAACAATGAACAAGAAAAAGTTATATAAAGAGGAAGAGAGACGTAAAAGATAAATTCTGTCTCAGACGTTTTCTTAATAAAAGTAACTTGATAAACAAGACACACGGAAATGCATTGAGGACATAAATTGAATTAGAATCGCCAGTTTGGAAAGGGAAGAAGAGTTTATTGTTCGTGGGATGTGTTTAATGTTGAAGAGGCTATTGTCCCACTGGTAAACAAATTCACGTTACAAGAAATATCTTTATTCATATGGCCCAAAATAAATCAAATAATTCCATACAAAATTCAGTATTCTTTTCCACCATTCCCAATCGTATCCGGGTGTGACTTTAAATTTGATAAAACTATTGAATTGGGCTCTATTCTATTCTTTATATATTTTATTTTACTCCTTTTGTTTCTTTCCCTTCTTTTTTTATTGTTTTGATAACCTGTTACCTTTGTTTACTCTTTTGTTTACGTCTGGAACCGAGCGTCACTTTTCATGTTTACCTTACCTGGGGTGATGTTAGGTTTCATGATTCTTTTTTCAATGTTCAGAGGTTTGGAAAAAATTCTTACCAAAGACGATATGAGTTTCAATATGATTTGATTGTGTAATTGACATTTCTTAGAAGTGTAATTCATTCATTTTCCTTAGTAAAAAAAACATATTCATGATATACATGATCTAAAACCAACTTTTAATGGTCCTTAGAAGTGAAAGACATTTGGATTAGCACGTAAAAAGTAACCATGATCTCCATTATTTGATACAAGCTTTGATTTTGGGGGAAAATTTTATTTTCTAACTGTAATGGTTTAAATCTTTTAAGTGTTCTCAAAATCATAATACGATCAGAATACTAAGTAAAAAAAAAAAACTTTAAATTCATTACCCAAGACAAGCATTGATTTTCGAGGAAAATTTTCTTTCTATCTAATGTGATATGGAAACTTCAAAACATTTTCTGAAATGTTTCTGAAAAACGAGGAAGCATTATTAATTTTATTCAAATAATATAATAGATAAATTAAATTATAATGACCAAAGGA